>NW_026618576.1:0-2500 GCF_000801105.2 Raphanus sativus
TTTTAAATATAATGAGGACTGAATTATAACTATTGAAACATTTAATAATATTACCGGGCCGATAAAAATGTGATTAATATATTTGTCGACTATTCAGTCATATATAGATAATTTAGCTCAATAGTCCACAAAAATATTAATCATATCTTTATTGGCAGGTGATTATTCTTTCTGTTTTTTTACTTCATAAATCTATATATATATTCCCTACTTAGAAAGATAAATTTTGCATAGCCCTCCATCACTATATAAGACACTCACATCCCTGAACTCAAAACACAGCGCACACTACACAAAGTATTAAACACAACAAACACCATGACGAGAAGGAAGGTGAAACTTGCTTTCATCGTCAATAACTCCTCGAGAAAAACAACCTACCAAAAAGGAAGAGGGGCTTGTTCAAAAAAGCGTATGAGATATTCACTTTATGTGGGATTAATGCCGGAGCTATCATTTACAGTCCCTACGATCCTACCCCTGAGGTGTGGCCCTCCGTTGAGGGTATGAACCAAGTGATTACTACTTTTTAGAACTTGCCGGAAATTGACCGGCACAATAATATGTTCAATCAACAGGAGTTTGTCCAACAGAGGATAACCAAAGCCGATAAACTTCTGCTTAAGAAGAAGAAGGACAACAGGGAGGTTAACCTCATGGAAGATATGTATCGATTTCTTCAGATTGGACAGTTAACTATTCTAGCCGGGGTTCATACTAACCTGCTCTAGCCAGGGATCTTAACGATCTAGGTTATCTTGTTGACATGTATCTTAATAGTCGTAATCGCTTGATTCTGATTTTAGAAGGAGGCTCGGATGTGGAGATCGGTGAATCTTTATAGACTGGAAATTAATATTTTTTTTGTTTTTACTAGTCATAAATCTAAAATATATTCTCAACTTAAAAAGATATATTTTCTTTTGTTTCATTGTTTATAATAAAAATCTGATTTATTTGTTTTATTGTGTTATACCTTATTCAATAAGTTCATATAAACCTTTTTATTTTTTCCCTATATTTTCTTTTATCTTATTTTATTTTTATTTTATTTTAATTTATTTTTTTTTTTTTTATTTATTTTATTTTATTTTATTTTTATTTTTTTATTTTATTTTGTTTTGTTTTGTTTTATTTTATTTTTACTTTTATTTTTATTTAATTTGATTATTTTTATTTTTAGGGTCATATAAACTGTATTTGCAAAAATTATATGGTTACTTTAAAACAAATCATTGCAAATATTTGGGACAACTTCTAAGATTTGATTTTCAATAATATTTTTATAGACAACAAATATAATGAGGACTGAATTATAATTATTGAAACATTCAATAATATTACCGGCCGACAAAAATGTGATTAATATATTTGTCGACTATTCAGTCATATATAGATAATTTAACTCAATAGTCCACAAAAATATTAATCACATCTTTATTGGCAGGGGATTATTCTTTCTGTTTTTTTTTTACTTCATAAATCTATATATATTCCCTACTTAAAAAGATAAATTTTTCATAGCCCTCCATCACTATATAAGACACACACATCCCTGAACTCAAAACACAGCACACACTACACAAAGTAATAAACACAACAAACACCATGACCAGAAGGAAGGTGAAACTTTCTTTCATCGTCAATAACTCCTGGAGAAAAACAACCTACAAAAAAAGGAGGAGGGGCTTGCTCAAAAAAGCGCATGAGATATTCACTTTATGTGGGATTAATGTCGGAGCTATCATTTACAGTCTCTACGATCCTACCCTGGCCCTCCGTTGATGGTATGAACCAAGTGATTACTACTTTTCGGAACTTGCCGGAAATTGACCGGCACAATAATAGGTTCAATCAACAGGAGTTTGTCCAACAGAGGATAACCAAAGCCGATAAACTTCTGCTTAAGAAGAAGAAGGACAACAGGGAGGTTAACCTCACGGAAGATATGTATCGATTTCTTCATATTGGACATGTAACTATTCCAGCCGGGGGTCATAATAAACCTGCTCTAGCCAGGGATCTTAACGATCTAGGTTATCTTGTTGACGAGTATCTTAACAGTCTTAATCGCAGGATTCAGATTTTAAAAGGAGGCTCGGATGTGGAGATCGGTGAATCTTTATAGACTGGAAATTAATATTTTTTTTTTCGTTTTTACTAGTAATAAATCTAAAATATATTATCAACCTAATAAGATATATTTTCTTTGTTTCATTATTTATAAAAAAAATCTGATTTATTTTTTTTATTGTATTATACTTGATTCAATAAGTTCATATAAACCTTTTTATTTTTTTCTCTATAATTTCTTTTATCATATTTTATTTTTATTTTATTTTATTTTAATTTATTTTATTTTATTTTTATATTATTTTATTTTATTTTTTTATTTTTTGTATTTTATTTGTATTTGTATTTTTTATTTTTATTTTTTATTTTTTTTTGTTTTGTTTTGTTTTATTTTATTTTTTTACTTTATTTTTATTTAATTTGATTA
>NW_026618576.1:5000-11662 GCF_000801105.2 Raphanus sativus
TTATTTGTATTTTATTTGTATTTTTATTTTATTTATTTTTTTTTTTTATTTTTTTTTTTTTGTTTGGGTTTTAATTTAAATGGGTACTTTAAAACAAATCATTGCAAATATTTGGGACAACTTCTAAGATTTGGTTTTCAATAATATTTTTATCGACAAATATAATGAGGACTGAATTATAATTATTGAAACATTCAATAATATTACCGGCCGATAAAAATGTGATTAATATATTTGTCGACTATTCAGTCATATATAGATAATTTAACTCAATAGTCCACAAAAATATTAATCACATCTTTATTGGCAGGTGATTATTCTTTCTGTTTTTTTACTTCATAAATCTATATATATATATATCCCTACTTAAAAAGATAAATTTTTCATAGCCCTCCATCACTATATAAGACACACACATCCCTGAACTCAAAACACAGCACACACTACACAAAGTAATAAACAACAAAACACCATGACGAGAAGGAAGGTGAAACTTGCTTTCATCGTCAATAACTCCTCGAGAAAAACAACCTACAAAAAAAGGAGGAGGGGCTTGCTCAAAAAAGCGCATGAGATATTCACTTTATGTGGGATTAATGCCGGAGCTATCATTTACAGTCCCTACGATCCTACCCCTGAGGTGTGGCCCTCCGTTGATGGTATGAACCAAGTGATTACTACTTTTCGGAACTTGCCGGAAATTGACCGGCACAATAATAGGTTCAATCAACAGGAGTTTGTCCAACAGAGGATAACCAAAGCCGATAAACTTCTGCTTAAGAAGAAGAAGGACAACAGGGAGGTTAACCTCACGGAAGATATGTATCGATTTCTTCAGATTGGACAGTTTAACTATTCCAGCCGGGGTCATAATAACCTGCTCTAGCCAGGGATCTTAACGATCTAGGTTATCTTGTTGACCAGTATCTTAACAGTCTTAATCGCAGGATTCAGATTTTAGAAGGAGGCTCGGATGTGGAGATCGGTGAATCTTTATAGACTGGAAATTAATATTTTTTTTTCGTTTTTACTAGTCATAAATCTAAAATATATTCTCAACTTAAAAAGATATATTTTCTTTTGTTCATTATTTATAATAAAAATCTGATTTATTTGTTTTATTGTATTATACCTTATGCAATAAGTTCATATAAACCTTTTTATTTTTTCTCTATTTTTTCTTTTAATCTTAATTTTATTTTAATTTTATTTTAGTTTATTTTATTTTATTTATTATTTTTTATATTAATTATTATTATTTTTTTGTTTCGTTTTGTTTTATTTTATTTTTACTTTAATTTTTATTTAATTTTATTATTTTTATTTTTAGGGTCATATAAACTGTATTTGCAAAAATTTATATGGTTACTTTAAAACAAATCATTGCAAATATTGGGACAACTTCTAAGATTTGGTTTTTCAATAATATTTTTATCGACAAATATAATGAGGACTGAATTATAACTTATTGAAACATTCAATAATATTACCGGCCGATAAAAATGTGATTAATATATTTGTCGACTATTCAGTCATATATAGATAATTTAACTCAATAGTCCACAAAAATATTAATCACATCTTTATTGGCAGGTGATTATTCTTTCTGTTTTTTTTTTTCTTCATAAATCTATATATATTCCCTACTTAAAAAGAAATTTTTTCATAGCCCTCCATCACTATATAAGACACACACATCCCTGAACTCAAAAACAACACACACTACACAAAGTAATAAACACAACAAACACACAACAACACCATGACGAGAAGGAAGGTGAAACTTGCTTTCATCGTCAATAACTCCTCGAGAAAAACAACCTACAAAAAAAGGAAGAGGGGCTTGCTCAAAAAAGCGCATGAGATATTCACTTTATGTGGGATTAATGTGGGGCTATCATTTACAGTCCCTACGATCCTACCCCTGAGGTGTGCCCTCCGTTGAGGTATGAACCAAGTGATTACTACTTTTTCGGAACTTGCCGGAAATTGACCGGCACAATAATATGGTCAATCAACAGGAGTTTGTCCAACAGAGGATAACCAAAGCCGATAAACTTCTGCTTAAGAAGAAGAAGGACAACAGGGAGGTTAACCTCACGGAAGATATGTATCGATTTCTTCAGATTGGACATGTAACTATTCCAGCCGGGGGTCATAATAAACCTGCTCTAGCCAGGGATCTTAACGATCTAGGTTATCTTGTTGACGAGTATCTTAACAGTCTTAATCGCAGGATTCAGATTTTAAAAGGAGCTCGGATGTGGAGATCGGTGAATCTTTATAGACTGGAAATTAATATTTTTTTTTTCGTTTTTACTAGTAATAAATCTAAAATATATTATCAACTAAAAGATATATTTTCTTTTGTTTCATTATTTATAAAAAAAAATCTGATTTTTTATTGTATTATACTTGATTCAATAAGTTCATATAAACTTTTTATTTTTTCTCTATAATTTCTTTTATCATATTTTATTTTATTTTTATTTTATTTTAATTTATTTTATTTTATTTTTATATTTATTTTTTATTTTGTATTTTATTTGTATTTGTATTTTTTTTTTTTTTTTTTTTTTTTGTTTTGTTTTGTTTTATTTTATTTTTTTACTTTTATTTTTATTTAATTTGATTATTTTTTATTTTTAGGGTCATATAAACTGTATTTGCAAAATTTATATGATTACTTTAAAACAAATCATTGCAAATATTTGGGACAACTTCTAAGATTTGATTTTCAATAATATTTTTTATCGACAAATATAATGAGGACTGAATTATAACTATTGAAAAATTCAATAATATTACCGGCCGATAAAAATGTGATTAATATATTTGTCGACTATTCAGTCATATATTGATAATTTAACTCAATAGTCCACAAAAATATTAATCACATCTTTATTGCAGGTGATTATTCTTTCTGTTTTTTACTTCATAATTTATATATATTCCGTACTTAAAAAGATAAATTTTTCATAGCCTTCCATCACTATATAAGACACACATCCCTGAACTCAAACACACACACACTACACAAAGTAATAAACACAACAAACACCATGACGAGAAGGAAGGTGAAACTTGCTTTCATCGTCAATAACTCCTCGAGAAAAACAACCTACAAAAAAAGGAAGAGGGGCTTGCTCAAAAAAGCGCATGAGATACTCACTTTATGTGGGATTTATGCCGGGGCTATCATTTACAGGCCCTCCGTTGAGGGTAGGAACTTGCCAGAAATTGGACCGGCAAAATAATTTGGTCAATCAACAGGAGTTTGTCCAACAGAGGATAACCAAAGCCGATAAACTTCTGCTCTAAGAAGAAGAAGGACAACAGGGAGGTTAACCTCACGGAAGATATGTATTGATTTCTTCAGATTGGACAGTTAACTATTCCAGCCGGGGATCATAATATTCCTGCTCTAGCCAGGGATCTTAACGATCTAGGTTATCTTGTTGACCAGTATCTTAACAGTCTTAATCGCAGGATTCAGATTTTAGAAGGAGGCTCGGATGTGGAGATGGGTGAATCTTTATAGACTGGAAATTAATATTTTTTTTTTGTTTTTACTAGTCATAAATCTAAAATATATTCTCAACTTAAAAGATATATTTTCTTTTGTTTCATTTTTATAATATAAAAAATCTAATTTATTTGTTTTATTGTATTATACTTATGGAATAAGTTCATATAAACCTTTTTATTTTTTTCTCTATAATTTCTTTTATCTTATTTTTTTTTATTTTATTTATTTTAATTTTATATTATTTTATTTTTTTTTTTTATTTTATTTTTTATTTTATTTATTTTATTTGTATTTTTTTTATTTATTTATTTTTATTTTATTTTTTTTTTTTATTTTATTTTTTTTTTGTTTTGTTTTATTTTATTTTTATTTAATTTTATTATTTTTTTTTATTTTTAGGGTCATATAAACTATATTTGCAAAAATTATGGTTACTTTAAAACAAATCATTGCAAATATTTGGGACAACTTCTAAGATTTGGTTTTCAATAATATTTTTATCGACAAATATAATGAGGACTGAATTATAACTATTGAAACATTCAATAATATTACCGGCCGATAAAAATGTGATTAATATATTTGTCGACTATTCAGTCATATATAGATAATTTAGCTCAATAGTCCACAAAAATATTAATCATTCTTTATTGGCAGGTGATTATTCTTTCTGTTTTTTTTACTTCATAAATCTATATATATATTCCTACTTAGAAAGATAAATTTTTCATAGCCCTCCATCACTATATAAGACACACACATCCCTGAACTCAAAACACAGCGCACACTACACAAAGTATTAAACACAACAAACACCATGACGAGAAGGAAGGTGAAACTTGCTTTCATCGTCAATAACTCCTCGAGAAAAACAACCTACAAAAAAGGAAGAAGGGCTTGCTCAAAAAAGCGCATGAGATATTCACTTTATGTGGGATTAATGCCGGAGCTATCATTTACAGTCCCTACGATCCTACCCCTGAGGTGTGGCCCACTGTTGAGGGTATGAAACAAGTGATTACTACTTTTCGGAACTTGCCGGAAATTGACCGGCACAATAATATGTTCAATCAACAGGAGTTTGTCCAACAGAGGATAACCAAAGCCGATAAACTTCTGCTTAAGAAGAAGAAGGACAACAGGGAGGTTAATCTCACGGAAGATATGTATCGATTTCTTCAGATTGGACAGTTAACTATTCCAGCCGGGGGTCATACTAACCTGCTCTAGCCAGGGATCTTAACGATCTAGGTTATCTTGTTGACCAGTATCTTAACTGTTTTAATCGCAGGATTCTGATTTTAGAAGGAGGCTCGGATGTGGAGATCGGTGAATCTTTATAGACTGGAAATTAATATTTTTTTTTGTTTTTACTAGTCATAAATCTAAAATATATTCTCAACTTAAAAATATATATTTTCTTTTGTTTCATTATTTATAATAAAAATCTGATTTATTTGTTTTGTTGTATTATACCTTATTCAATAAGTTCATATAAACCTTTTTATTTTTTCTCTATAATTTCTTTTATCGTATTTTATTTTTATTTTATTTGAATTTTTTTTTTATTATTTTAGTTTATTTTATTTTTTATTTTATTTTATTTTTATTTGTATTTTATTTGTATTTTTATTTTATTTTATTTTTTATTTTTACTTTTTTGTGTTTTGTTTTGTTTTATTTTATGGTTACTTTAAAACAAATCATTGCAAATATTTGGGACAACTTCTAAGATTTGGTTTTCAATAATATTTTTATCGACAAATATAATGAGGACTGAATTATAATTATTGAAACATTCAATAATATTACCGGCCGATAAAAATGTGATTAATATATTTGTCGACTATTCAGTCATATATATATAATTTAACTCAATAGTCCACAAAAATATTAATCACATCTTTATTGGCAGGTGATTATTCTTTCTGTTTTTTTTACTTCATAAATCTATATATATATTCCTTACTTAAAAAGATAAATTTTTCATAGCCCTCCATCACTATATAAGACACACACATCCCTGAACTCAAAACACAGCACACACTACACAAAGTAATAAACACAACAAACACCATGACGAGAAGGAAGGTGAAACTTGCTTTCATCGTCAATAACTCCTCGAGAAAAACAACCTACAAAAAAAGGAGAGGGGCTTGCTCAAAAAAGCGCATGAGATATTCACTTTATGTGGGATTAATGCCGGAGCTATCATTTACAGTCCCTACGATCCTACCCCTGAGGTGTGGCCCTCCGTTGATGGTATGAACCAAGTGATTACTACTTTTCGGAACTTGCCGGAAATTGACCGGCACAATAATAGGTTCAATCAACAGGAGTTTGTCCAAAGAGGATAACCAAAGCCGATAAACTTCTGCTTAAGAAGAAGAAGGACAACAGGGAGGTTAACCTCACGGAAGATATGTATCGATTTCTTCATATTGGACATTTAACTATTCCAGCCGGGGGTCATAATATACCTGCTCTAGCCAGGGATCTTAACGATCTAGGTTATCTTGTTGACCAGTATCTTAACAGTCTTAATCGCAGGATTCAGATTTTAAAAGGAGGCTCGGATGTGGAGATCGGTGAATCTTTATAGACTGGAAATTAATATTTTTTTTTGTTTTACTAGTCATAAATCTAAAATATATTCTCAACTTAAAAAGATATATTTTTTTTGTTTCATTATTTATAATAAAAATCTGATTTATTTGTTTTATTGTAATATACCTTATGCAATAAGTTCATATAAACCTTTTTATTTTTTCTCTATTTTTTTCTTTTATTTTATTTTATTTTTAATTTTATTTTAGTTATTTTATTTTAAATTTAATTTTTATATTATTATTATTATTTTTTTTGTTTTTGTTTCGTTTTATTTATTTCTACTTTATTTTTATTTAATTTTAATTATTTTTTATTTTAGGGTCATATAAACTGTATTTGCAAAATTATATGGTTACTTTAAAACAAATCATTGCAAATATTTGGGACAACTTCTAAGATTTGGTTTTCAATAAATATTTTTATCGACAAATATAATGAGGACTGAATTATACTTATTGAAACATTCAATAATATTACCGGCCGATAAAAATGTGATTAATATATTTGTCGACTATTCAGTCAT
>NW_026618577.1:0-11656 GCF_000801105.2 Raphanus sativus
ACATCCATCTATCACACAAACGTCCTAACATAACTTGATCATCAATCCACCGAATCTAGCATGCATTTCCTAAGAACACAACGGAAAAACTTTCTATTACTGAGTTATATCATGTTTTTTCCTAAGAACACGATGAACAAAGTTTCCATGAACGATTATTTTCCAGCATAAATTCGATCCTAATGAATCAAACAAGGCAAAACAAATCTTATTAGACTGCCACAAATCACATCCGCACATGGATTGATCTTAAAAGATTGAAGACTCTGCACTTAACTGCATTTTCCGGTGAAGATTCATGTGATCCTTTTTGCTCGATCTTCTCCCAAACTCCCTCTCTAAAACTGCGTTCTTGCTATGTTCTCTCTCTATGCCTCGCTTTTTGAGTTGTGTCTAGAATGAGAGCTGAAGGTCCATTTTTATACTACTCTTGGACTTCCTAAAAAACATGAAATTTGTTGATGTTTTCTTATTTGGCTTGTTCAAACCTTTCCCGCAAAGTGTTAGTGAATATCTACAATTGTTTCCTTATACGGATCCTGCAAACCCAACCTTCCTTTCGTAGAATCCCGTCAATGGTGACCTAGTCAAACTCGCCTTACTTGGAACCCACATACCCGAATGAACTAACTTTTCCTAATTGACTCTACGGTTATTAATGCTTTGATAGTACGAAGCACCTTTGATACTTCAGGAAAAGCAAGTTCTTATTCCATTCGTAAAGAAAGTTCTAAAACTTAGAACTTCACTTTCTTACAAAGAAACCTCACCCATACATATTCTTTTATAAATAAAAATATTCCAGAAGCGGTCGTTACAGCGTCGGCCTTCAATTCCCACAAAGATGAATTCTGACTCCAAACCCGGTTAATCACTGCCTCCGGATGAAATGGAAAAAATTCTTAAAAAAGGAAGATTTTTCAACATTTTAGGATGTATTAGGTTCTAATTTAATTTCCAATAAACAATTATATATATAAAAGGGATCCAAACCATAGAACAATGAATCGACTATTCAAGACATCAACTATAAAATAAAGTTATACGACTAGAATTAGGTTCATAATTCAAAATGTTGTATTCCCGGTTCTAAAGAACAATAAAACAATAATTTTGATTTCTCTTCCTCTTTTTCACCTGCTCATTTTAAGTTACGTAGTACCACAAAGAATATGCACAAATTTAGGCTAACAATATTCATTATTATTCATCATAGTCATTTTGTATTTTAAAATTTTAATTTTATGTTACAAGAATTTTATTTATAATTTCTAGTAAATAAATTAAAATATATTTCTATCTTAAGATATGTATTGTGAAATTTGTTTTTTTAAATTTAAATTAATCAGAAAATACAATATAAAAATCATTTAAATTTTAAATTTATTATTGTATATATTATATTAATTATACTATTTTCATTATTAAATTCTTAAAAACATTATAATATTCAGTAGAATACAACCTAATCAAAAAAATTATTGCAAAAATTAATTAAATATATGTGGTATTTTGTAATAAATATTTCACGATTTCTCTATCTTTAGTATTTTATTTTTCTATAAATTTAGTTTTTATTATATTTTATCCAAAATAAATAAACCAAAACTATATAAATTATTACACTCACTGTTTCACAATTTTTACATTTGAAATTTTATTTTTATTACATAATAACTTTCATTTTACCTTTGTAATGCAATTTATATTTTCAAGACTAATATTGGTTAAAAGATGCTTTAATTTTTATAAATAATGTTATTAATTTCAGATATTATTGGTTAAAAATTTACCTATTAATGATAAATAAAGTTTGATAATTTTTTTATCTGTTCAAAATTTACCTATTAATGATAAATAAGTTTTGATATTATCTTAATCTGTGTGGAAAAAGTTTTCATTATGAAACAGAGAAACTGTGTGTTTTTTTTTTGACGGCAAACGGCTATTCTATTACTCAAACTTGAGGTGGTCTGGGTAACCAGATCGGAATAGAACAACCAATAAAAAGTAACTTCCTATGGAATGATCTAGCTGTTTTAGCTAAAAAGTCTGAAATCTGATTATGCGCTCTTGAAATATAAGAAATCTTGAAGTCGGGGGAGCATATGAGCAGTGTCTCTATCCTCTCCAGTTCTGTAGCAAAACTTGGCCAAGCATGAGGTTCCTTGATCATAGCAATCAATTCCTTGCAGTCCGTTCCAAAGTTCTGACAAGTAGAATGTTGAAGCATATTCTCCATCGCCCATCGCAGTGCTTCCACTTCTGAATGCAGAGCTGATTCTCTTCTGGGGAAGTTTTGTGATCCCATGAGCTGCGTATTTCCCACACTGTCCAACCATACCCATCCACACCCACTAAAATGAGGATGAGATGTCCAAGATCCATCCAGCATACATATATTACCCAAGCTTATGACTTGGGATTCCTCTGCATTACTCCCTTGTACCGGTGGTGGTATGGTTTCATTGGCATTAAACCAGGCTTGACACTCACTTTCAGCATATCGAACTAGTTCCAGAGGATCTCTATCTATGCCCCTAAAGAGTTTATCATTTCGAGCCTTCCAGATGTACCAAATCAACCAGGGATAAGGATCCCTATCTTGATCTGGTTCGAGCATGCCATTCTTTTCCCAGAAGAGGTAGTTCATATTCGTGTATATGCTTGATGCTGGAAAAACATCAGGGCTCGTCGGAGTTGATGAGTGAAGCCAAACCTGTAGAGCCGGTGGGCATTCGAAAATAGCATGCGTTACTGATTCCTCTGGCTCACCACATCTTGGGCAGTAATTATCACATCTCATATTACGCCTCACTAGGTTTCTCGTTACTGCCACTTGGCCAATTAACAATTGCCATATAAGATAACAAATTTTCTTTGGCGCCTTTATCTTCCAAGCAAAGGCTTGAAGCTTTGTAATACTTGGCTCGACCACTTTTTTTTCATCTGCATCCTTCAAGAGATTTTGGGCTACCCAATATCCAGACTTAACCGTATATTGTCCATTTCTGGTGAAGTTCCAGCAAAATGTGTCCAGCCTATGAGTTGTGCTTATGGCCAAACTCCTTATAAGTGGTATGTCAGCAGGGCTAACATATTGTTCCAGTAGATCAACATCTCATTCCTTCAACTCCTGGTTAATAAGATCACTCACTCTCATATTTGGATTCATAACAGGCGCTATAGGTATAGCTGGCGTAGCCGGAGTCATTGGAATCCAAGGATCCTCCCACACCTTTACCTCATAGCCAAAGTGTATTTTCTGCCCTATTCCTAGCAACAAAAGCTTCTTCGCAGCTGAGATACTAGTCCACACATATGAAGGGCTGTTTACAGAATGTACTCGCAAAGGCGAACTTAGTCTATAATATCTTCCTCTTAGGACCCGGGCGACCAGCGAATCCGGATTTTGTGTTAACCTCCATAATTGTTTTGCTAATAATGCCAGGTTAAACTCATGGATCATACGGAATCCAATCCCTCCTTCTTCCCTCGGTAGGCAGACTTTCTCCCATTTTGACCAGTGTATTCCTCTTTTTGGGGGATTTGAACTCCACCAGAATTGGGCAATAGCACTAGCAAGGTTTTCACATATCTCCAATGGGAGCAGGAAATTAGACATTACATACGTCGGGAGAGCTAGCAAAATGGACCTAATCAATACCTCCTTTCCTCCTTTCGATAGCCAACGACCTGTCCAGCCGTTCACTCTATGCATCAGTTTGTCTTTCAGGAAAGCAAAGAGTTTGCACTTTGAACCACTAATATCTTCTGGAATACCCAAGTAAGTTCCCATCCCTCCATCATTCTGTATTCCAAGTACATCTTTGATCTCTTGCCTTGTGGTTGCGTTAATCCTCTTACCAAAGAGTAAGGAGGATTTATCAAAGTTAATACATTGCCCTGAAGCCTTACCATAGATCCTGATCACTTTCATTACTTCTTCACATTCACGGGGCTCCGCCTTACAAAAAAAAAGGCTATCATCAGCAAATAATAGGTGAGATATCGATGGACACGCGCGGGTAACGCGCATCCCCGTTATCTTTCCCTGGTTCTCTGCGTGATTAAGAAGGCTAACGAGCGCTTCCGTGCATAGAATAAAAATGAAAGGAGATAAAGGATCTCCTTGGCGTAGGCCCCTTCCTGGGATAATATTTCCTCTTGGCTGCCGATTCATGAGGACTTTGTATTGTACCGATGTAATACATCTCATTATCCATGTGATCCATGTCTCTGAGAAACCCATCTTTCTCATCACAGCTTCAATAAATGACCACTCCATCCTATCATAGGCTTTACTCATATCTGTTTTAATAGCCATTCTTTTGTTGCGTCCGCTTGGCTTGGTCCTGAGCGCATGGAACATCTCTTGAGCAATCATAATATTGTCAGATATCTGTCTTCCAGCAACAAAGGCTGACTGGGTATCCGATATCAATCCTGGTAACACTTTCTTAAGTCTCTGGCATAGGACCTTAGAGATGATCTTGTAGCTTACATTACACAAACTAATAGGCCAAAACTGAGCCATATCATTTGGTTTTGTCGTCTTTGGGATGAGACAAATATTTGTTTCATTCAGCCCATCTGGCATTATCCCGTCAGTAAGGAATTTATTAATCATAAGAGTTAAGTCATCCTTTACTATATCCCAAAACTTTTGGTAAAACAAAGCAGTCATCCCATCTGGCCCAGGGGCTTTTTCAGGGTGCATAGCAAACAGCGCTAATTTAATCTCCCACTCCGTTACCGGTGCTGTAAGACTTTCATTCATTGGCTCCGTTATTGTCGTAGAAACTTCAGATAGAGCTTCTTCAATATCCTCTGGATTAGAAGATTCAAAGATTTGTCTAAAATAGCTAGTAGCAATGACTACTAATCCTTCTTCATCCTCCACAATATTTCCATTTTCATCTAAGAGTTGAGTAATCTTGTTCCTTGCTCTCCTTTGTTTCGTTAGGGCATTGGAAAACTTCGTATTGCGATCTCCTTCCCTTAGCCAGAATACGCGACTCTTCTGTTTCCAGAACATTTTTTCTGCCTTAAGAGCATCAGAAAGCTCCTTCAACGCTGCTGCAATTTGCTCAGTCGTGGCATTGTCATCTGCATATAGACCTTCCACTTTTTCCTTAAGTTCTTCCACCAGTTTTGCAGAGTTTATGTTATTTTGTTTTCTCCACTCACTCAATGCCTTTCTACAACTGGAAATATGTTCCATTATAGAGGCATTGGGAGGAAGATCCGGCGATTTCCATCCCTCCAAAATAACTTGTCTTAGTTCCTCATTGTCCAGCCATCTTTTATCAAACTTAAATTTCCTCGATCTCCTGGATGGTTTTTTGAGTATATCAGCAAGTATCGGACGATGATCCGAACACCATAATCTCATATACTTAGTCTTCGTATGAGGAAACTTTTCATGCCAGTCAGCATTTCCTACTGCTCTGCCCAGACGACATCTAACATTTGTTTGAACGGTAGAAATGAACTATCAGTACGTTGTCTACCTCCTTCTTTTTCATTATGACCAGTAATTTCATTGAAATCACCTATCATAAACCAAGGTCCAGTTCTTGTTGTTGAGAAACGCGTAAGGCGTTCCCAAACTTGGTCTCTTCGTTCTAGTACAGGATCCCCATAAACAAACGTCATAAAGACTTTTATTCCATCAATGACTGCCTCAATGTCAATGATTCTGTTATTTGAAAATAAAACATTAACTTGAAAATCATCCATAAATAAAAGAGCTAAACCTCCGCTGAGACCAAGTGGCTCAACGGTAAACAAACGATCAAATCCTAAGTCGGCCTGAATGTTTTGCAACAGCAGCCTTCTGTTCTTTGTTTCAGAAAGGAACACAAGTCCTGGGCGATGCTTCTGACACATCTCCGTAAGGCGTCGAACTATGAGGTCGTTCCCTATCCCTCGACAGTTCCAACTGATCGTCCTCATTGATGATTTTTTGGTGGGTTTTTGGAACCCACTAAACCATCACCTTTACTTGAATTGCCTCTTCCCGACTTTGTGCCATGCCTACGTTTGTTGTCCTGGTCCGTTGCCGTATGGGCGATAGACTTGTTTGAGCGTGGTCTCGGCGATCCTCTACGGAGGAAGGTAGCTTTCTTATTTTGAATGCCCAACGGGGCAGGCTGACGACTTGCACTTCTTATGACCTTTGCTGGTTTCGCAAGCTCTTGGACTTGTGAACATTCAGTACGTGACGCTGCCTCAGATGCTTCAATTGCCATCAACTCCTCGCCCAATAAATCATCATTCTGAACGTCACACTCCATCATCACATCATCCTGTTGTTCAACCATCTCCATATCCTCTAATGCACCTATCATTTGGCTATCCTCCAAACCGTTGAGTTCCACTTGCAGGCTAGCTGGAGAAAACGTCAATGTTCGAGCAAGACCTCGAATCGTAACGTTAGCTAACTGCTCAGATGAAGCAGTGTTTGGTGTCACTATGGTGCTTGCAAGTCTCTTCGTTTTAGGTTCCTCCACGTTCCTAGGTTCCTCAATAGCTCTCTTGTCATGTCTCTTGTAAACCTTGTCATTAACATTCTTCTCTCTTGGACTCAGTGGCTGCTCATAAGGAGCAACAGCACCAGGCATCATGTTCTTCTTGCGCCCTATAGAGTGCTTCTCCTTGTTATTCTTCTCCCGCCAAGTCCCCTCTGGCTTGCGATCATAAGGTCTGTTCCCATAACAAGAAGAACCGAGACGAGCAGCCTTGCGGTCATCTCTTCCGCGAATGATCCTATCTTTGTGTGACGTCTGATAAGATCCATACGTGCGGCTTCGTTCGTCATGATAATGTCCGCGTTCACCAGCCTGAGAATGTTGGCGTTGAACTCGATCAGAAGGACGTGAATGATCCTTCGCTACAGCTCTGTTCTGATTACTTCCCAACAAAGGTTGGCGAAAGGTGAGTGACTCAGTGTATCGCGCATTACCCAGCAAAGGCCGAGCATGAATCTGGTCCCCAGGTATCTGTACTCTTGTAAAGACATCCGAACGGGTGGTTTGTGACTGAGGTACATCCAAGGTAGGACATTGTTCTTTCTCATGAGTCATAAAGCCACACTCAGTACAGTGCTTAAACAACATCTCGTATTTGATCTCAAGGGTAACCTCTTCTCAATCAGGTGATTCGGCTTTCCTTGAGATCTTTAACGGGCGTCTGGAGTCAATATCTATCAACATCCTCCCCCCATAGAGATCAATAGTATCCACATGGCCAAGTCTCCCTCCTATGTTCCTCAGGTTCTTGTCTGTCCATAGGTGGAGCGGAATTCCGATCAATCTAACCCAGAAAGGAATAATCCAAGGGTAGTCATCGTGAACAATCGGTTCCCATCGCACTAATACGAACATACAGTAGTTGTAGTGAAACGGACCCTGTCTGAGCACAAAGTTAAGGTCATCTCCCGTAGTGAAGTTAAAAAGGAATTTGCCATTTCCCAAATCATTAGCCGTGATCTTGTCTTGAAGTCACCATTGCTGCGGCATCTTTTGTAAAAGCTTCTCCACATTTTGCTTTTTAGGACACAAGACCTTCCCAATAAGAGACATACGGTACTCTTTAATGACAAAGGATTCGTCTTGATCAATAAGCTTGATCGGAGCATCATCATCCTCGTATAGGATTCCTTTGCCCTTGATATCCGCCATATGGGCTGATTTTTGTCGAGCATAAGACCCCATTCAAACGTAAGTGTGTGTATGTTAGCCTGAAGCCGAAGCAGAACCTTAGCGTTAACGTTAATCGGAGCAGAGAAGCGACCCAGATAGCGTGGATCCAGTGTCTTCCCCGATCAAAACGAATAGCAGGTGGTTCAAAGTATTCAGGTTTCTTCTCCAGTGATCTGAACAGCGCAAATCGTACAGCTTTTGGACAAATCAAAGGATTCGTATCAGAATCGGAGTAGAGTGAGTAGGATCAGATCAGACGTGATGAGATCGTTAAGAGAGTAAGCAATCGTCAAAGGACATATTGGTTATGTGGAGATCGAAGTTTCAAAGGAAACTTTAATCCAGGAGCTCGCACTGCCGATCAACCCATAACGATGGTTAACTTGATAGCTACGCAACGATGATAACCTTCCGAGAAGCAGAGAAATCAGGGAACCGCAAGGAGTGTTCGAGAGTCTCCCTTGCGATGAAGATGTAAGGACTGGCACCGTCGGGATGCTGGATCTGCTGCAGGAGGCCGGAGTCTTCAAATCGCCATGACGATCGCCTTAGGAGCGGCTAGAGCTTCCAATTTTTCGTTTTCTATTTTTCAGAGAAACTGTGTGTTAAATGATACTATAAACATAAGTTGATATTTAATTTTATCTTTGATGATGTTGATACATATAGAAAAATGGCTACTTATATATATATATATATAAGATTGTTTTAAAAATTAAACGTGTAAATAATTTAAATTACTAGTTTAATCAACCTTTGTTATCCTTTAATCAAACCTAAAATAAGACAAAGTAGCCTAACTTTACATTACAAATCATAAATACCCTGACCTTCTAATTTTAACTACAAACCTAATTAATCTGGCCGCCTAATTTTAGTTACAACCTAACTAATTTTATTTTGACCAAAAAAGGATCTACCTAACTAAATTAATTACATTATTATTTTTATCATAATTACATCATTATTAAGAATAAAAAAGGGAGAGGGATATCGATACAAAGTGCCCAATAATGAAGTCACAATAAATCATAACGATTTGGTTTTTCAGTTCTAACTTGTAAAGCTGAGCTAAATTTATTATATTGGCTTATTTTATTGATGATAATTTACATCTACTGAATTCAAATTCCAAACTTGATTTCTATTGTATAACATTACAGATGTATAGCTGATGCTAAGACACCCAATATATGTAACTTTTATAAATCGTTAGAATAAGCATTTACTACTGTCCATTTGGGATTTACATTTTCTCCATTTATTTTTTTAAAAAACATTTATTTTATATATTTAAAAATAAAACATCATTATATATACATCTAAACATATTAAACAATAAAATAATTAATAATACTATTACTAAATTTTTCATTGAAATTCTAAAAAATACTGATATTTAACATTTTTTTTACATTACAACAATAATTAAACTGAAACCGAAGGAATGTAAACTGAAACCGAAGGAATGTGAATTTAGGAGTTTAACTCCATGTTTTTAATATTAAATTGTATCAAACTTATGACACTTGTGTGTGTTTTTTTAGTTTTGAAAATTATTTTTTTTTCTCTCTTTATTTTATCTCCTTATCATGTCCTTATTTTTGTTGCTCACTGAAATTAATTTAGTGTTTTATGTGTTTCTATGCACTTTCTATTATGAAGAAAGTAGTGACGAAGTTTGCACATTATAATTCTAATTCTTTGATAAGTTAATACAATTAAAGAGATCGGAGTGTATAGGTCAACTTGGGTTATTGGTGAAATAACAAAAAAAAAACAAAATTAAAATTTATGGGAAGAGAGGAGAGAATAATAAAAAGAGAAAGGAAGAGGATTTTCGTTACTCTGTAATTTAGGTTTCTTTTATTATGAAGTGATAATATGTTACTATATATTAATTGAAAAATCATTTAAGTGATTTTTTCTTAGGTGTTAATCTTTTTTTAACAACAATAAACTAACTATGGTCTATGCTCGATTGGTTCGGAAAACCAGACCGGATGCATAGAATCGACATAAAACATAGTAGAAAGGGAATATCTAACACCTCGTGCTAGCTTGTTAGAACCAAAATCATAATTTTTTGGTAATCTCCAAAAGATATAATCTATGTTAGAGAACACCGAGGGTCCCGGAAACAAATCCGGGAGCTGAAAGTATTTTTGACAGAGTCTATGTTTGTAAAACCGGTGGACATTCAAAGAGAACATGATTAATATATTCTTTCTCAGGTGTTCATCATATGTAATTTTGAGAAAAAGTTATAATTTAATTGGTCTATGATTTTTCATTTACATTTATTTTAACCAAGTCTAAAAGAGGCAATTTTAAATCCATTTAATTTTTCACATTATCATTTATACTAACTATTTAAAGTTATGGATAGTCTATATAATGCTTATCATTTCTTTTTCTTCATTAATAATTTAATATATTTTTAAATTAGTTTATAAAAGAAACATACTTGCTTTATTTTCTCATTATAAACCAATGTTAAAAATAATTTTATTTTCCTATATAAAACATAATATACATATATAAAACATCATTTTCACTATTCATGCAATATAAAACAGGTTTATAAATTATTTATATGAGGTTGAAAGAATTTTGAATGATTAATATATCGTTTGTAAGAATTTAAAAAAAAAATTTATATTAATTCATTTTAATGGTTTATACAATCATATATAATATTTTATATTTATATAAATTTTTATAAATCATTCGTAAGGTTTTTAAATCAACAGCAGTGGATATTTATCTTTAATAAGATTTTATAAACCAATTTATAAAATTATAATAAACATTTATAAAAGGAATTGTGTAAAAAAATTTAAACAGTTATAAATCATTTATAAAAGTTTACAAATAATATTATGATAAAAATATATAGAATATTTAAAAAGATCGTTCGATGATTTTGTTTTGCTTTCAGAATGGTAAGGCTAAGAAGGGGCATGTTTATGGACTCGACAGTGACAGTATAGGGAACATGCGCCATCTGCAAGAGTCCCATCTTCTCTGGCCCGCAACCTGGAGGTGGAGATGCGTGTGAGTGGTCTGGAGACAAGCTTAAAACTGTGGCTGCTGGTGAAGGAGGACATGGCCACAACAAGGGCTGTAATCAATCAGCTCCTTCAAACACTTATGTCCCAACAAGCAGCTACTGCTCAGCAACAAGCCTCCAATACACTAGTCATGCTAAGCCAATGTAATTTTTCAACATAGAATTGTGTGCTGGTTTTTATATAGCCTCGGTTTTTCGCTTACGATTTCGCAGTGGCTATCCGGAAGATTTTTACTAGTGTATACACTGCCCCTAATATTTTCCATTTTTTGTATCAAATGAACTGCAGCTTAAATGCAGTTTGGATAAGCAATGCTTCAGATCTGACTCCAATTAGAAAGTTTGGAGCTCTCAAATAGTTGGTACATAGCTTAGTGGTTAATCTCTTATTGCTTTGACAAAATAATGCACTTATTTTTTATTCCATGTAACAAGAGAATTTTACAATTAGTTATTTGAAACAGAAAATTTTCAGAATGATTAGTTTACAAAAATGATTCCATTGCCGTATAAACAATGATTAAATTAACTATCAAATTGATTAGTAGTACAAAATAAAATATACAGAATTACGTTATATGATTAACATATATATGAAATTAATAATCTTGAATAATAAACATTTAATAGCATTTTTTGTATCCTCCATAATCTTTGTTTAATTTATATTATTGATAGTTAAACAATCACATTAACCATATAATAAAATTTAGATTTTTATTATATCTTATATTTTAAAATTTTAAAATGACTATAAATTATTAAAATTATTAAAAATCTCACATTGAGTATTTTTGAGAAATGGTATAACCTCTTTTTGTTATAATAAGATACAAAGGATCATAAAGTCATATGAATATGAAGTCTCATTTAATAG
>NW_026618578.1:0-11655 GCF_000801105.2 Raphanus sativus
AGTAACTATCTTTCTTACCACAGTAACTTTTCTTTTTACTGTAATAGTAACTTTCTCAACTTCAACCCAAACCTCCTTTCTTCTCTTCTTCTTCATATTATAACACACTTCATCTCAAACATCCCCCTCAAGCTTGACATGTAGAACAAGTTCAAGCTTGGAATGCCATGAGATCTTCCTCATTAAAACCTCACCAAGGAAAACCCATTGGGACCAAAACCTTGATGAGGGAAAAAGAGTGAAGACCTCACAGCAAGGGGATCAGCTTCTCTTTACTCAGATCAATGAGGCCCAGCCTGATGTGGATGGACTCCATTGTCTTCTGCCTCGCAGCCTTGGTAAACACATCAGCCAACTGATCCTCACTTCTGGTGTAACATGGCAAGATCACTCCAAGTACTATCATCTGTCTGACCTTGTGACAATCAACCTCTATGTGCTTGGTCCTCTCATGGAACACCGAGTTGGTTGCAATGTGGATAGCTGCTTGGTTATCACAATGCATAGTCATTGGTGTAGCTTGATCAATCTCTAAGTGCTTCAGAATCCCCTTGATCCACACAAGTTCATTGGTTAGCTTCAGCATGGCTCTATACTCGGCTTCAGCACTGGAACATGAGACCACCTTCTGCTTCTTACTCTTCCCACCAATGAAAGTGCAATAGCCAGTGGTTGATCTTCTATCAGCTCTATCTCCTGCCCAATCAGCATCACAATAGCCCACCACTTCTGTACTCTTGTTGCAACCCATCCAAACACCAAGACCTTGAGTTCCATTTAGATACATCAATAGCCTCTCCACCATTCTCCAATGGTGTTCTTTTGGGACTTGCATATGCTGGCTCACCTGATTCACAGCAAAACAAATGTCAGGCCGTGTAATGGTCAAGTAGATTAACTTACCTACAAGCTTTCTATAAAGCTTTGGATCATGAAATGGCTTGCTATCTTCAAGCTCCCCCTCACGTGGAACCTTATACCCATCCTCCATGGGCATCTTAGCTACTTTGCCTCCATATGCACCTGCATCTTTCAAAAGATCAAGTGTATATTTTCTTTGAGAGATGAATAACCCTTCCTTAGCTCTACACAACTCAATGCCAAGGAAGTATTTCATCTCTCCTAAGTCTTTAATCTCAAACGCAGATTTGAGAAACTCCTTGGTTGCCTTGATACCTGCTTTGTCAGAGCCAGTGATGATAATGTCATCTACATACACAAGGATTACAATGATACCTGAGGGAGTAACAAGTGTGAACAGAGTGTGATCAAGCTCGGACTTCCTGAACCCTCTTCCATTCAATGTTGTGCTCAGTTTGTGATACCATGCTCTAGGAGATTGTTTGAGACCATAGATTGCCTTCTTTAGCCTCAACACATTTCCCTTCTTTACTAGGTGCTCAAGACCAGGAGGTGGTAGCATGTAGACTTCATCTTCTAGTTCTCCTTGTAGAAATGCATTCTTCACATCCATTTGCCAAAGATCCCATTCAAGATTTACTGCTAAAGATAGCACTATCCGAATGGTATGGAGCTTGGCAACTGGTGCAAATGTATCAATGTAGTCTTCTCCATAGGTTTGAGTAAACCCTCTTGCCACCAATCTTGTCTTGCGCCTATCTATCTTCCCATTTGGAAGATACTTGATTGTGAAGATCCATTTACTAGACACTGATCTCTTTCCTTTTGGTAGTGCATTCTCATACCATGTGTCATTCTTGATCATGGCATCTGCCTCAGCATTAACTGAATCTCTCCACTCTTGTATTAGCATAGCTTCCTCATAGCTTCTTGGAACATAACTCTCATCCAAACTGGCTTGAAAGGCACAATGCTCTTCCGGATAATGAGCAAAGGAGCATACAGCTTGAGAAGGATGCTCCACAGCTTGGGCATTGTAGTACACTCTTGTGTTTACCCAACTGGAAGAATCTTTCCTTAGCCGTGTGCTTCTCCTTAGAACTGGTTCATCCTGCACTTGCACCTCTTCTTGTATACTTGCTTCCTCTTGTGCATCATCACTTCTAACTCCTTGTTCTTC
Organism: Raphanus sativus; assembly: GCF_000801105.2. NCBI lineage: Eukaryota > Viridiplantae > Streptophyta > Magnoliopsida > Brassicales > Brassicaceae > Raphanus > Raphanus sativus. The sequence continues at coordinate 2,042 of NW_026618578.1, forward strand.
TTGCTGACTTACTTCAGCTCCACCTTCTTGATCAGTGGCTTCCACACCTTGATCATGTGAGTCAGAGCTCTCTTCTTGACTCCTAGAACTCTCTTCCCTTCCTTGGTTAAGAGAGCTTGCTTCATTGCCCCCCTCATGGTCAAGGTGAGGGATCCGATCATCACTTGCCCTTGGTACACTTTTAGGTGCACTTCATCCACCTTGCTGCTCTTGAGTCATGTTGATCCCAAGTTTCTCCAGCATAACTCTCAAGGTAGCAGCTCTATCTGATGTGAGATCTTTTAAATCTTCTTGGTTCTTCTCCTCATAGTACCCTCTTTCCTCAATAAACTTCACCTCCCTAGATACTGTCACTCTCCTAGTGTCTTGATCATAGCACTTGTATCCTTTCTGGCTTGTGGAGTATCCAATAAACATTGCTTTTGTGCTTCTCGGTTGTAGCTTGTTTCTCATTTCTCCTGGTACCATCACATAGCACAAGCACCCAAAGACCTTCAAGTGATCCAGCACTGGTTTATACTTGTTTAGGACTTCAAATGGTGATTGCCCATGCAACACAAGAGTAGGAGTCCTGTTGATCAGATAACAAGCAGTAACTACAGCATCACTCCAAAACCTTTTAGGTACATTTGCTTGAAACATCAAGGATCTGGCGACTTCCATCAGGTGCCTATTCTTCCTTTCAGCAACACCATTTTGCTGAGGAGTGTAAGGACAGCTCGTTTGGTGAAGTATCCCATACTGTGATAGATGTTGCTTGAATGCATGACTTGTGTACTCTCCTCCATTATCAGACCTGAAAATCTTAATCTTGGCTTGATAATGGTTAGTTACATAAGCTTGAAAATTTCTAAATGTATCAAGCACCCTATCTTTGGTTGGAATTAAGGTTAACCAGGTGTATTTGGATTTTTCATCAATGAATGAGACATAATACTTCTGATTTTCCCTAGACAAGCATGGAGCAGTCCATACATCAGAATGAATAAGATCAAAACACTTTTCATAAACAGTAGACGATTTGGGAAAAACAGTTTTACAATGCTTGCCTAAAATACAAGCCTCACATTCATTATTCTCAAAAGAAACACCTGGCACCATCAGTTTTAAAGCCTTATTATGAGGGTGTCCTAGTCTAGCATGCCACAATGCATTCTTGCTTAGACTGGTAGAAACAGAAGAAAAAGAACAACTAAAATTTGCAATAGAAGTAAGATCTTGAAGCATGTATAACTCTCCCTTGGTTACTCCTTTGCCAAGCATCTTGCTACTTTTAATATCCTGAAATTTCACATCATTAGGACTGAAGATAACATTACAATTAAGATCAGTTGCACATCTCTTAACCGAAAGCAAGTTTGAAGTGAAATCAGGCATATAAAGAGCTTTTGACTCCTTATCAAACAGTTTAAGCATTCCTACTCCTCTAATAGGAATCTTATCACCATTAGCAATCATGACATTTCCACAAGCAGGCTCAATGTTTTTAATCAACTTAACATCACTAATCATGTGATGAGATGCACCAGAATCAATAATGAGAGGCCGAGATGCATGACAATGAGACTTAGCAAGATGAGCTAGAATGCTGGAAGGTTTGAATGGTTTATATGCATGATCCGAGTAGTATGCATGATCAATGCTATCAATACCACACTTTTTGAGATGATTATGCATATCACAAGAGTTATCTATCAACCTATCAGTTCTAGCAATCAAGGAAGCACCATAAGAGTACCCAAAGGTGTTACCATTCTCCTTGAAGAGTTTGATGAGAGAGTCTAGGTCTGCCCTTGTCACATACTCACTGGTGTTGCTTGAACCACCAGTGTAAGCCACCAGAGACTTCCCATTGTCTATCTCACGCTTCTCACCATCTTGTGCCTTGCTTGTACCAGCTCCATTTGCTCCACTAGTTCCATCCGAGAGGTGTGCTCTTGCTTCTCTATCCTTCATGAACTTAGCCGGCTTGAGATGTGGGTGAAGGATCCAACACTGGCTTTTCTTGTGTCCTTGCTTCTTGCAATGGTCACAGTTTCCATTGAACTTCCTCTCCTCATACTTTCCATGCACAGCTTTGTTTGCTTGTGGAGTCTCCTCTTGATCCGAGTGTGATGCCTGGTTCGCAAGAGAGAGTTCTCCCTTCTTTCCAAACAAACCAATAGACCCTTGTTCCTTTTGGATCCTAGCACACACTTCCTCAAGGTCTGGAAGAGTGTCTTCTCTCAATAGGTGCTGGATGAGACCACCATAGGCTGGATTCAAAGTCAGAAACAACCCAAAGACCATATCCTGCTCGCGCCTCTTGTTTAACTCATCCGCATCAACTGTGCTTGGCCTAAGCATCTCCAACTCTGACCAGAGTGATCTGAACCTCCCAAGGTGCTTGGTGAACTCCATGTCTTCTTGAACAAGTACATTGATAGCTTGCTTCACCTCAAACACCCGGCTTAAGTTGGAAGTGTTTCCATACACTTTCTTCAAAGTATCCCACAGCTCTTTGGCTGTCTCACAATAGCTGTATGCATCCAACAAACTCGGCTCCAAGGATGAATGGAGAGCTGATAGTACCATACAATCCTCTTGCTCCCATTTCTCAAGCGCATTGCCTGAACTCCCATCTCCTTCTTCTCCTTGAGTGATGAGCTTTGGAGCTTCACCCGGAGTAATATGCTTCCACAGCCCTTTGCTTCCCACAGCAGTCCTAACCATCCTAGACCAAACTAGGTAGTTGGTTCCCTTAAAAGTAATCGAGCCCTTCATGTTCATGCTACCTTCCATCTCTAGCAACTTAACTCAGCAACTTGTAACAAAGACTTGATCTTTTACCTTGAACACAAACCGCTTGTAAAGACTTGAGCTTTGAGTTTGAATCTTCAAGAAAACCCTAAAGATCTTCCCTTGCAGCTCACGACAACACACCACAAAGACTTAACACCACTTCTGAACTTGATAAACTTCAACCGACACCTTCTTGAAGCTGGATCTCCAAGATAAACACCAACAGACACCAACACTTGTTCTTCAAAGATCTAGCTTCCGGATTCTTCAAGAACACTCAAGAACACAAGTTGCTTTTTGCGCAACCTGGCTCTGATACCATAATATTTCTAGAGATCTAGTGTAGTAATAGAGATTAGAGAAGAGATTAGAGAGATTAAGGAAGAGATTTGAGTATAAGAAAGACTAATCCGAGACAAAGAGACTAAGAACCATTCTTAAAATGTCTAAGAGACTTTCATTGCTTGCTTAACATTAATGAGAGAGTGTTTACAATATATATATGAAGAACTAATGAGGATTTGCGACAAGGTAAAGTGGTCTGATCACTATTCAAAGCATGTAGAGTCAAAGAGAGGATGGCGCGCCTGGTTTGAATACTTGGACCACATTGCACACACGCTTGATGCCAAAGGTATCTTGACAAGATACCTTTGCCTTTACAGCCTGTCATAGCGCGCCCCCTTTATCTTCAAACGGTCACAAGCTCTCACACCAAAACCTTCTTCTGGTAAAGAGTGTTTGGATCATCCATGCTCTCTTCCTCTCGATTTACCTTCATGCTTCAGTAACTATCTTTCTTACCACAGTAACTTTTCTTTTTACTGTAATAGTAACTTTCTCAACTTCAACCCCAAACTCTTTCTTCTCTTCTTCTTCATATTATAAACACTTCATCTCAACAAGAAGCTTGATTGGGAACCACTACTCAGTGGAGAATAACCAGGAAGTTGAATAAATCTCATAGGAGTTGTGAGTAAGAAGATATCCTACTTTCTATCCAGATGATTCCAGATTAGCCTGTTCGGACATATGCCATTATCTTCATGATTCTTATCAAACCAGGATGAACCACAATCTAAGAAGCTTTATTTGGAACCAATATGTTGACATGAAGCAATAATGAGGAGTGGAAACATGAAGCTAGCAAAGACATTGATGAAGAATAAGAGGCAATGCATGCGCATGAAGAGTTGATGGTGTACTATCCGTACAAGATGAGAAGCTAAACCTTGTGTGTCTTGCAAGGCAAGGAAGAGCCTTATCTAAATCATCAAGAAAGGATACATTAACTAGAAACAAGAGAGGATGTCGATACAAGAAGAATAGAGCTGTTAAGGAAGAAGTCACGGGTTTATCTAAGGAAGATCAGAGCAGTGAACCGTTGTGAAAGGTCACTATCACTCGTCTGGCCGAGCCAAGATCGACCAGCCTCTCTCCCATTTGTTTATTCCTCTTGTACTATCTCTCATTAGTTTATTGTATCTCTCTTTGTCGATTTGTTCTCTTGTTTGTCTTTAAATGTCTTGTAACATGTTCTGAATCAAGTAAGGAAATATGAATTCCTCTTATCTCTTTCTCTCTTAACTCTCGCAATACTCCTCTCTCTCTCTTATCTCTCTCTCTCGGTTTGATACAAATTACTCACTCTTGTTCTTAATTCTCATCACAAACCTCTTTTAATCTTCATAAAATTCATGGTATCAGAGCAACAAAACTCTTGAAACCAAATTAACTTCCGCAAACACTCTGTTCTTGTTTAAATCTCTTTCTTTTAAAATTTCTCTCTCCTGTTCTTGAAGTGTTCTTGGCGAGTTGAAGAAAATGGAAGAAAGCAACAACAACAACAACAAACATCTCAACATACCTGTGACCTTGAAGGGGGTTAACTACCTCTTTTGGGCAAGGATGGTGAAGAGAGCTCTTGGTGGAAAGAGGTTTATGGAAGTATGCCACAACAGAGGCTACTCCAAAACAAACCACTCAAGGAGAAGATGGAAAAGAGGTGGTGGTGGTAGCTGATGAAGACAAATGGAATCAAGAAGATCTCATGGTGCTCTCAGCCCTCCTCAGCTCTCTTGAACCAGCAATAATGGAGTCTTACTCATACTGTGAGACTACCAAGCAGCTGTGGGATACTCTCTACAAAGTGTATGGAAATGTTTCCAACCTCACTAGAGTATTTGAAGTGAAAAGGGCCATTGGCGCTCTCAACCAAGGAGATGGGGAGTTCCAACCTCACTTTGGCAAGTTCAGGTCTCTTTGGGCAGAGATGGAGATACTAAGGCCACACACAACTGATCCTATCACTCTCTTAACCAGGCGTGAAGAGGATAAAGTGTTTGGACTGCTACTCACTCTTAGCCCATCTTATGGTAGCTTGATTAAGCACATCTTGAGATCTGACAAGCTCCCTGACCTGGATGAAGTATGTGCTCAAATCCAGAAGGAGGAAGGATCAGTGGGCTTGTTTGGTAACAAAGGAGACCTAAACATGGCACACCAAGTTGAAGAAGTTGTGGCTAACAAGGCATACAAGCAAGAGGAGAAGAAAGCCTTGATCTGTGACCATTGCAAGAAGAGAGGTCATCTAAAGGACAAGTGCTGGCTTCTCCATCCCCACTTGAAGCCAAACAAGTTCAGAGAGACTCGCCCCCAGCATCAGGATGCAAGAGCCAATCTCTCAACTGATGGAGCAGAGCCAACCACACCACACCCTATGGGAGCAAGCAGCAGTGGCGTGGGGAGTGCCATGACCTCTGCATCAGTGTATGCTACACCAAGGGCCAATCTAGATGAGATCATCACAAAGTCTGACTTAAGTGCTTTCATCAAGGCCTTAAAAGAATCTGGTATACCTAAAACTCTTGGTACTTCTCTTAGTGCATATCACACTGTTGGTAGTTCTATGAGTGTTTTTAAAACTGCTAAACCTCTGATTATTGATTCTGGTGCATCACACCATATGATTAGTGATTTAAGCTTGATTAAAAACATTGAACCTGCCTTAGGAAATGTGATGATAGCCAATGGAGATAAAATTCCAATAGAAGGAGTTGGTGATCTCAAACTGTTTGACAAAGTGTCTAAAGCTTTTTATATGCCCACATTTGCATCTAACTTGCTGTCAGTTAAAAGAGTGACTAATGATTTGAATTGTCAAGTTACTTTCAGGCCTAACAGTGTGTATTTTCAGGATATTGATTCTAGTAAGTTGCTTGGCAAAGGTGTTACCAAGGGAGACTTGTACTTGCTTGAGGACACAAGACCAGCTTCTGATTTATCTTGCTATTTTAATTCTGTTTCTGAATTCCCTAAAGATGTAATATGGCATGCTAGATTAGGACATCCTCATTCTCATGCTTTGAACATCCTGTTGCCTAGTATTTCTTTTAAAAGTGATTGTGAGGCTTGTATATTAGGAAAACATTGTAGAAATGTGTTTCCTAAATCAATGACCATCTATGATAATTGCTTTGATTTAATCCATTCTGATGTTTGGACTGCCCCATGTGCATCTAGAGAACAGCATAAGTACTTTGTGACTTTTATAGATGAAAAGTCTAAGTACACTTGGATCACTTTGTTGCAATCAAAAGATAGGGTGCTAGAAGCCTTTAAAAACTTTCAGAATTATGTCACTAACCATTTCAATGTTAAGATTAAAATTCTTAGATCAGATAATGGTGGTGAATACACTAGCACAGCCTTCAAACAACACTTAGCTTCTCACGGAATCATACACCAAACCAGCTGTCCTTACACACCTCAACAAAATGGTGTGGCAGAAAGAAAGAATAGACACTTGATGGAAGTGGCCAGGAGCATGATGTTTCACTCAAATGTGCCTAAGAGGTTTTGGGGAGATGCAGTGGTTACTGCTGCTTATCTTATCAACCGCACGCCAACAAGAATTCTTCACAATGCCACTCCATATGAGGTATTGAACAAAACTAAGTCATCCATAGATCACTTGCGTGTGTTTGGGTGTGTGTGTTTTGTTTTGATTCCAGGAGAGCTTAGAAACAAGCTGGAGGCCAAGAGTAGAAAGGCAATGTTCATTGGGTATTCAACTCACCAGAAGGGTTACAAATGTTATGTACCAGAGACTAGAAGAGTTCTGGTATCAAGGGATGTTAAGTTCATGGAATCAACAGGCTACTATGATGAAAAGAGTTGGGATGAACTCAAGGATCTTTCTCAATCAGCCACTGATAGAGCTAACAACCTGAGAATCATTATGGAGAGACTTGGCATCAGTCTACCAAAGGAACCAGAAAAGGTCAGGGATACCTCCACTCGGGCTGCTGAAGAAGTAGTAGAAGAAGTTGGAGTATCTCATCATGATCATGAAGGGGGCCATGGAGATGATCAATCTGCGCAAGCTCAGCCTGAAGAGAACTCAGGAGTATCTCATGATCAAGAAGAGATAGAATCACAACCACAAGCAGCCACTGAAACTCATGAGGAACCAAGTGACAACAATCAAGCTGATCAGATACAAACCTTGAGAAGGAGTACAAGGAACAGGAGACCAGCCTCAGAGTGGATCAACACAAGGGTTTACTTCAATGCTAAAGCTGTGGCACATCCCATTAGTGCAGTATGCTCACTAGCTCACTACCCAGCAGAGCATCAAGCTTTCATCACTGAATTGGATCAAGAGTGGATTCCAAAGACATATGAGGAAGCTATGCAAGATGAGGAGTGGGGAGCATCTGTTGGAGATGAGATGGGAGCTATGGAAAAGAATGGAACATACTTTGAAAGTGAGCTTCCCAAAGGAAAGAAAGCTGTGACAAGCCGGCTTCTCTTCACAATCAAGTATGGAGCCAATGGAAAGCCAGAGAGGAAGAAAACCAGACTGGTGGCAAGAGGCTACACCCAAGTTTATGGTGAAGATTACTTGGATACATTTGCACCAGTGGCAAAACTGCACACCATAAGAATTCTACTCTCACTTGCGGTCAACTTGGAGTGGGACTTGTGGCAAATGGATGTGAAGAATGCATTTCTTCAAGGAGAGTTAGATGATGAAGTATACATGAGACCTCCTCCTGGCCTTGAAGACATGGTGAAACCAGGAAATGTACTTAGACTCAGGAAGGCCATATGGATTGAAACAATCTCCAAGAGCATGGTACCACAAGCTAAGCTCAACATTGAAATGGAAGAGGCTTTGTGAAGTCTCAAGCAGACCATTCTCTCTTCACTCTCACCAGCAAGGAAGGTATCATAGTCATACTGGTATATGTTGATGACATAATCATCACTGGTAGCAACAAGGAAGGTATCATCTCAACTAAATCTTTTCTCAAATCTACTTTTGACATTAAGGATTTGGGAGAGTTAAAGTACTTCCTAGGGATTGAATTTTGCCGCTCTAAAGAGGGGCTATTCATATCTCAAAGGAAGTACACACTTGATATCTTGAATGAGGCAGGAACCATTGGAAGTAGACAGGCCAAAACACCATTGGAAGAAGGCTACAAGGTGCTGCGAGAGGGGGAGTATGAAGCTACTCCATTTCAAGATGTCAAGAAGTATAGAAGAATGGTGGGCAAGCTCATCTATTTGACCATCACCAGACCAGATGTGTGCTTTGCTGTGAACCAAGTGAGTCAACACATGGGAGCTCCTAAGGTGCATCATTGGAACATGGTAGAGAGGGATCTTGAGATACTTAAGAGAGGCGCCAGGCAAGGAGTTTGGATGGCGTGCAACAAGAGTACTGAAGTTGTGGGATATTGTGATGCTGATTGGGCTGGAGACAGAGTAGATAGAAGATCAACCACAGGTATTGCACATTCATTGGGGGGAATCTGGTCACATGGAAGAGCAAGAAGCAAAAGGTGGTATCTTGCTCAAGTGCTGAAGCAGAATATAGAGCAATGAGGAAACTTACCAGTGAGCTGATATGGATAAAAAGTCTACTCAAGGATTGGGGGCATTGAGATCAGCTACACCAATGACCATGCATTGTGACAACCAAGCAGCAATACACATCGCAAGCAACTCAGTCTTCCATGAGAGAACTAAGCATATAGAAGTGGACTGCCACAAAGTAAGACAAGCAGTGGAGCAGCTAGTGATACTACCATGCTATACTAGGAGTGAGGATCAACTAGCTGACATCTTCACCAAGGCAGCCAGCAGCAAGGTTTGTGAGTTCATTCATCCTAAGCTTGGACTCATAGACCTCACTTGTCACTGATCCTCTTAGCCATGAAGGATTCTACTCTTTTTCCTTGCTTGGTTTTTATCCAAGTGGTTTTCCCAAGTAAAGGTTTTAATGAGGGAATGCTTCATGGTTCCAAGCTTGATCAATCCCTATGGTCAAGCTTGAGGGGGAGTGTTGACATGAAGCAAAATAATGAGGAGTGGAAACATGAAGCTAGCAGACATGATGAAGAAATAAGAGGCAATGCATGCGCATGAAGAGTTGATGGTGTACTATCCGTACAAGATGAGAAGCTAAACCTTGTGTGTCTTGCAAGGCAAGGAAGAGCCTTATCTAAATCATCAAGAAAGGATACATTAACTAGAAACAAGAGAGGATGTCGATACAAGAAGAAATAAGAGCTGTTAAGGAAGAAAGTCACGGTTTATCTAAGGAAGATCAGAGCAGTGAACCGTGTGAAAGGTCACTATCACTCTCTGGCGAGCCAAGATCGACCAGCCTCTCTCTCCATTTGTTTTATTCCTCTGTACTATCTCTCATTAGTTTATTGTATCTCTCTTTGTCGATTTGTTCTCTTGTTTGTCTTTAAATGTCTTGTAACATGTTCTGAATCAAGTAAGGAAATATGAATTCCTCTTATCTCTTTCTCTCT
>NW_026618579.1:0-11655 GCF_000801105.2 Raphanus sativus
TATGTCATAGTGCTCAACCATTCAAACTCGAATCTATATGCTAGACCAGAAGAATTGCGTATATGAACGCCCAACCAACCCTATGTAAAGAAAGCGGTTGGATGATTATTGTATGGGCCACACAAAGAATCAATTTGACTTTTCTTTTTGATATAGTCAATAGTCCTTCATTAAAAACTTGCATTATTTTGTATTAGGCATCTGCATAAAAAGTTCAGTGGAGAAGTTCACACGTTTACCCAAAAAAATACTCACTCTGTTCTAAATTATAAGTAGTTTTAGCTAAAAACACTAATATTAAGAATAGTAATTATTTGTTAAAAAGTATCATTTAATGTATTATTTCAACCAATAATAAAATAGCTAACATTATTTAATTGGTCACACACTATTCAATAAATATAAAGTTGTTTTCAAATGTTAAAACTACTTACATTGTGAAACAATTTTTTTTTTGCTAAAACTACTTATAATATGAAACGGAAGGAGTATATAATAAAGATAAAATTATGAACCTGTATCATGGAAGTTCACTGTGATGACTCCGTATCGTCACCGTTCTGCGGGCCCCACGTTACGTGGTGACCCGCAATTAGATCAATATTAATTTCTTTTTTTAAAAAAAAAATTAAACGAAAATAATAATAATAATAATAATAATAATAATAACAATAATAATAATTGGAGCATAGGGAATCGAGAGGGGATGTTCACCAATGCTAGTGCTCTTAGTTTCAAAGTTTGAAGTTGGGTTTCAACGACTTTTGTTCAAAATGTCTACATATCTTTTAAAGGACAATAATAGCAATAGGTAGCAAATGCACATGACAAGTTCACATATACTACCAAGAATTTCAATAAACTTGGAATTTTTAGAAAATGCCAAAGAGTGAAAATTATAATAAGTGCTTATTTATGCACATAGACATTGGTGTAGATTGGTTGATTACATACGTTGAGTGAGACAAGAGAGAGAGAGAAAAGATGCAAAACGAATACTTCATTTGAATTTTCAATTGCGCGAGCTACAAAGAGATAACTACTCATGAACAAACTAATATGACGTAAAAAACTAGTATGACGTAGTGATCAGAGAGTCACAAGCCACACACGAACCATTTGAAACATGGATGATCCAAAACCTTCTCTAACCAGGGCCGGATTTGAATATAATCTAGTGAAACTTTAGCGTTAGCTTTCAAATTTTTTGGACCTTCAAAATTTGAAGAAAAAAACAAATTATTAAAGTTCTTAGTAAATGTTTATAACTCTTCTTCTCCTCCATCATCGAACTTCGTAGCTGTCAGCAATGTCATGCTTGGAATACTCTTCATAGAACTTTTCCTCTGTGTCTTTATGCTCACCGTTTTGATCCTGCTCGTGCAATTCTCTAGACTCTTGTTGCATTAACTTCTTTTGGATTCGGTCTCTGATGGCAGTTCCCTAATATCTATACAAGTTCTTTATTGACAGATTAATCGGAAATGAAAATCACGAAAAGGATAAAATAGTGGATTCAATTAGGTTTACTTAAGTGTATACAAAGTTTAATTTCACCATTTTATGGCAGCCTTCTTTAAACATTTTAAGGGACCTAGCTACCCAACGATCTGCATTCTCCACCGACTCATTACGGAACATTTTAACGGTTTGGATCTGAAAGATTGTTTAGCAAACCATATCAGCACTTAGAACTTGTTCAAAAAAAAATCAGCACTTAGAACTGATTCTAAACAAAAACTAGATAGCCAGCAAGAACGAGTGACAGATTAATAATTCTATGTGGCGTTACCCAAAACATTAAAAACGGATATCAGATATCTTATAGAAAGAGCACCACCACAAGAAATAATACAATTTACATGCGTGGACTTAACCACACATGCTACATAATTCTACAGATAGACACTCCAACCACTTTGTGTTAAAAAAAAAAAACTCTCCACCACTTAGTATGCCATATTGAAAGACAAGAATCACAGCAAACTCTCACACACGGTAGCACATATATATCCCTTGATGTTGTCACAAGAACTAACACTCATAACAACGGCCTTAGGATATTAATCAAACTAAGAAAGGTGAGAAAATACAAACCTTTTTTTTGTAACACAGAAAATACAAACCTTTCCCTCCAAATTTCTCTTGTTGATCTTTAACCTTCTCCTAAAGTTTCTTCAACCTCATATTAACTCTTAAGTCTCTTTTCCTGGTGCTCTTATGAGGTAATTTCTGAGGTGAATCTTGATTTCGTGATGTTGCTAACATTCCTTGATGTTTTAAGTTGTATGCAACCAGGATTTTTTTTGGATGAATCAGAATAACAAGGCTTTGTCTTGTTTTTCAGTGCACAAGCTGATCACTCCTTGAATGAGATCGATCTTATGTGGCAGATTCCTTATTGGTCTTGGTATTGGCGTGAACACAGTTTTTGTACCTATTATGTTCCTATTCAACTTCATTTATACTATTTGGCTTTGTTGTAAGATAGTATATGAAGAATATTTCTTAACATCAATTAATCTTACGCCCAATATGATAAGTTAATTATGTCCTTAACATTCTTTTGACTAACATATTTCGTATGTTATATGACAGTCTTTCCCTTGAACTTTTGAGAAGTGTCGTCATTGCAGCATCCAACAAGAAAGTAAGTCTTTAGAAACTCTGTTACGCCAATACCATAAAAATGCACACAGTATAATAAGAACATGAAACAAATCTACCTACTGCAAGAATTCAATTCACAATAATCAGCATTAAAATATTCTACCTACGAACTTGACTCCATAAAACCCAAACAAACACACTGAAACTTGAATTAGTGACTGAAGACTGCGTTAGTTTCCACAAACACTAATATACTCTTTGGTTTCTCCGTAACTCCTCTTTTTTTTATTTGGGCTTAAGCTAAACTAGGATTATTGATATGAGATTCTGTCATTGGGCTGGACTAAAAACAAACTAAGGCCTCTTAAGCTTGTATCTTTTATTTTCTTCATGTCTTTAATATGAAAAAATCAGTTAAACAAAAGATTGATTTATTATATTGAAAAAATATAAGAAGTTAAAATCATTTTTGGCAGCATTCTTCCAAACTCAAATCATGAAATCTATGAAATAAGAACCAACTGTACTTTGTCGATTCTTTAATTAAAATTACATTTTTGTTAATTTATTGGTTTAATTTAAATATCGGAAAACTGTAACCACTGGTCTCCATCAATAAAAGGCGTGTTAATGAGTTGAGCAACTTCAGTCTCGTTAAGCTTCTGAACATACTGTGCCCTCTCCCAAATATTAGACCATGATTAATGGGGTTATTAGAAATGAGATTTTTACCCTGGACCCGAACAATTATACTCTCCATAAAATAGTGTCCTCAGTGCCGTGCGAACGTTTTCAGGGGCCTAAGGCAATTTTTTTCTTTCTACAACATTTAAGGCATTTTTTTCCTCAGATGATCTCTTCATATAAGATTTCGGTATGTTCACAGAAAACTAAAATGGTAAATATAATGACTATGCTTATAATTGAAATCCAAAAAAAAGAATCCAAACTAAAATCTAGAAAAAAAGATATATACAATCAAACTCTTTATGTTTTTTTGACCAAAAAAACTCTTTATGTACAGTATGTATGTAAACATATATAACACTTTCTATCTCTCTCTATTCTCTGCCATGAAACCCATGAGGTGGAGCACAGCCCACAAACCAAATGAGCTACACGATCAGGCCATAAACATATATACCACTAACTAATGCATTTTATATATAAAATGGGGCCCTAAATATTAACTAAAAATTATGGGGCCTAAGGCCATTGCCTTTCTCGACAAGGGGTAAGCACGGCTCTGATTTGTCCTAGACACAAAACATAAACATATTTCTGATTATTACTACTAACCTACCTCTTTAATATAAACAAAAATATATGGAAAGGTTTTTTTTTGTAGTGTTTGATATGCTTACGCAGGGCTGGCTTAAGGTATGGGGCAGAGGGGCGTGGGCCCTAGGGCCCAAACACTTTTTGAAAAAAATAATGTTAAAAAGAAGGTATAATTTTTTAAAAAATTGTTAAAGATAAGGGTCCAAAAAATTAAGTTGTCCAAAAATACATGTAAAAAAAATTAAATATTTTCTTTTGTCCAAGGGCCCACAGATACTTTGAGCCGACCCTGTGCTTACGCGTCCCTAGATGGATCGTTGAAGTTGTTCCAGCCTTCTGGCGCGATAACATCGGCCATGAAAAGTGGAAACGAAGATGACACGTGAGTAGGGCCTCCATGCCATGAAACCACTTTTTCACTGCCACACAATTAAGTATATATGTATTTACTTTAGGTATAGTATTTTTATTAGACCTTAATAATTAGATATGGTTGTTATAAAAACACTCGCAAAAATATATGGTTACGTACATGCCGGAGTTTATCCAAATGACGTTCCTTTTCTGACTAAAGTTTTTGATTCCGTCCACGGCTGATTGCACCGTCGTGAAATTGCAGCAGCCGCTCTTATCCACGCAGCGATAGGAAGTCGTGTCGGTGTCCCGTGTCCGGTGGAGGTATATTTTTGGGGAAATCGTCGCATATTGAAACTTTCTTTTTACTCTAAGATGGTTTGTGACAGTAATGATGATAATGGTGGTTGCTGCAGGATGTTAAACCTGAATATGATACTGCTTTAATACCATGTAAAATATCAAAAGGATTGTGTATAAAGACTCTAGGATGTGTGCTAAACAGAGTTTTGGATGCTAAAATGGCTATGATGGCAATGACTATGGATAAAGTTAGTAGAATGCATCGATATTTCATTTTCGGCATAAATGATATTTTGGAAATATTTGGAAACAATTTGGGTTTTTTTTTGGTTAGTCGTGTTTACGGTTCTGAGAGGGAAATGGTGAAGGAATTCCTTTTTTTCTGATAGGAGAACGCATAAAATAGACAAGGGAACACATGAAATAGCATGAAGGGTAAGAATTTGTTGGAATGCCTTGCAAATTACCCATTTCTGATCTTTGCTTTTATAAAGTATTAAACTATCTCAATCGACCTACCAAAGTCTCATGATTTCTACAAGAAAACACTAGAAAAGATATATACTGTACTCATTATTTTATTTCGGCGATCTCAATTGTCTATGTTAACTACTTCTATCAAATGTAAAGTGATTATACTATATACTAGTATAAAATATAAGTAACCAAAAATGAATTTTTTCATCTGTTTGTGATTATCATTTATGAGGGATTTACTTCTGTTCGACTTTAAATTGTTGTTATACTAGTTTACATAAAAACTTCAAACCTAGATATGCACACATTCAACAAACTTCATTATTTGGAAGTTGGGTACACATTTAAAAATTCATTAATTTATGTTTGACTATATATTTTGTTGAACCTTATGGTAACTAGGATAAGGCTATCTAAGTTATATTTTCTAACTTTAACTTCACATCTTTAAATTTTATGGTTGTTGTTTGACAGATAACACTAGAGTTTTTTTTAATTGATTTAGGAGCTTTGTTGATGTTCCCTCTATTTGGTTCTCCATACTGATATGGGCCTCTCCATGGCAGCATTTTTAGCCACCATATCTCATATGTTCTTCCCAATTGACTCATATAACCTCTCCCAATTTTTTATAGAAGAAAAAATCTCATGATGGTTTTCAAGCTAAAACACACAAAAAGCAATACAAAAAAATTGGTTTAGAATGATACTGATTATGTAATAATTAACCATGAAGCATATAAGTTTATTGAATCCAACGCTCAAACCGGGAAAACTAAAAGAAAGGGTATAATAGGAATTTAAGACAATACATCCGCCGGAGTTGCCTTTCAAAATACAAAAGAGTTGATGTCCACTTTATAAACACAAAGACTTCTCTTCGTCTTCCATTGACATCTCTTCGTCTTCTTCTTCTCCTATGCATTTGCGATAAAAATCAAAGATAAAATCCAACAAAGTAAAAACTGACTAAAGCAGTTTCAACGTTCAAGTAAGCGTCTCCATCATTTTTCTTTGGTTATTTGTATCTTTTCTTTTTTTGCTAAAGGTTATTTGTATCTTTGGTTTGATCTTTTTCTTTCTCTGGATTTGATCGATCTATAGGTATCGATATACCTTTAATTTATATACTCTTAGAAGGATTAGCTAATAATGTTATGATGTGTGCTTCGTTCCTCTCATTCCCTTGAAGTGATTTTCGTTCATATTGGAATTGTGATCGCTCCAAGTCGTCTCTTTGTTTTCGATTTACTTGAAACTCAAAAACTATATCTGAAAGCGATCGCTATATGATTCGACTTTGGATTACAATCACTCGATGGATCGATCATCTTCTACTAGTAACTTTCAGGAGATGTATGTATCAGTAGAAATATAACGTCTGGAAAACTAGATTAATGATTACAGTTTCTTAATTCCATCGAACATTCTTTGGTTAACCCGGTTTAGTCTGATTTAATACATATATCAAAACTTTAATGAGACGTTGTAGTATCTTCCACGCAACTTTAACCTTGATCATTTTTGTTGTGTAACCATATTTGACAGAATTTCAAACAAAGTTTGATAGTCTTGAATCAGATTTTTTTCCAATTAATAATAATATTTTAAAAGTGTAGTTCTGGAACAATTCTTCTTTCAAGACTTCCTTTTCTTGTTAAATTAATATACTTGTGTCACTCTGCATCTGGTCGTCGCTATTGCTTACGATTTTTTTCTTTTTTTTTTAAATTATTTATTGTCAATGGTTTTCTGATTATTTATTTTGTTAAATTTAATAAAATTTCCAAATTCTATTCGTCTTCAACTATCATTAGCTTTAATACTAAAATTTAGCGTTTTCTCTTTTGATTTTTTTTCCTATCTATTTGTTAAATATACACTTTCTTATCTAAAATATTATATTTTCAGAACCTTTCAAAAGAGAAAACTACTAGTTTTGTGGCCATTTAATGTCTTTTTTTTCAGTCTGGGCCATTTAATGTCTTTTATTTATTGAGGAGTAGACTTTCTTGATTACACCCTGAGCACAACCTATTCAGTGCAAATCTATAAAATATTTGTCAATTTATAATAATTATGTTGCTTTTCTTTCTTTATTGATTGATAAAAGCCGTTGTTAACTTGTTATCCTTTGTCAGACGAGACACAATGATCACGTAGTTGAATATGTCTTTGCTTAATGGTTTGATCACATTGTAATTTGCATGATCACAATTCACAAGGTCTCAATCTAGGTTAAACTCGTTGTGATACGGGCGTTGACCCTCATTTGTAGATCTATCTTTTTTTGTTATATTCTTTTACAATATTTAAAAGAATGTTGCTGGCAATAATAAATCTTTTCAGTCAAAATATTAATAATAACAATGAATCTACTACCATATAGAATTGAATATCTTTTTGATAATGGAATGTAACAATAAATGATGCATGCATCTCACCGGTCACAAAGAGATGATCGTATCACCTCTTTTATTTTAAATCCAAAAGAGATGATCCTATCACCTCTGTTATTTTTAATCTAATTTGTACGACTTTTGGTTTCTCTTTCTTACAAGTTAGCACTTTCTTTTTCTTGAACTTTTGCGGTTGGAATGTTCAAATGAACTTGATTACACAACAAAAATGATCAAGGTTAAAGTTGCGTGGAAGATACAAGAAACAAAACACTCTAAAAAACATGGCTTAAATATTGATGTTTGACACATTTTAAAAAAAAAACATAGACGTTTGACATCTCGCTCATGCAAAAATATACCATCTCAAAGCCCTAACTTTCATTGGTTGCAGAACAAAAGTTACAGAAATTGCTTGATGGACCAAGAAACAAAAGTGAGTTCTGAGGTTCCTGTAGTTAAAGGTGCACCTGAAGATCTAAACACGGTCGATGTTTCTGCTAAGGTATAATGTTCTGTTCTCTCACCATATTTGTGAGTTTTTTTTTTTAACTCGAATGTTTCTTTTTTTTTTTGCATTGAACATTTACTTGAAAGTCTCAACAATTCAAGTACAAGTTCACTCCTAACTAAAACTCAAGGAAAATTGTTTCTTATATCATCCACTTTAAGTAGGATTAAAGATATGGCAAAGAAAGATTTTTTTAAGTAGGATCACATCTATCAACCCTTTTTTGTTAGTTCTTGTAGGAGATTAAGTATTGTGACGGTTTATTACAGGAGGTGAACAAAGAAATGACAAAGGAAGATAAAGCTATGCAGCAAGAAGAAGAGGATACTGCATTTGATGGTGGATTCATAAAAGTTGAGAAAGAAGGAATCAACAACACTAAGGGTGATGAGAAAGCAGAGAAAAAAGTTCCACTTGAAAGATACTCAAGCAGTCCACAAAGAGAATTAGAGAAGAAGGAGAAAGCTTCTGAGCCTCGGTTGGAAGCAGAGTCAATGGCTCTTAAAGTCTCTGAACAGGAAAGCATTAATCTGAAGCTAAGGGAAGAACTCAAAGAGAAGGAATTGCTCGTTGCCTTGTCAAAAGACCAAGAAGGAAAAATCAGAAGTGCTAATGAGAAGTTGACCAACGTGTTGCAAGAGAAAGAGATTCTTGAAACATCTGTAGCTGAGATCACTCGCATTGCAGCTGAAAGAAAAGAGAACTGCGATGAACTTGAAGAGAAACTAAAGATTTCAGATGAAAAAATCTCCAAAACGGATGCTCTTCTGTCTCAAGCTTTATCCAACAACTCTGACCTTGAGCAGAAGTTGAAATCTATGGAAGCATTATCTTCTGAAGTCTCTCAGCTAAAATCTGCTTTGATAGTGGCTGAAGAGGAGGAGAAAGATTCGGCTAGAAAGATGCAGGAGTACCAAGAGAAGGTAACTAAGCTGGAATCATCTCTGAACCAATCATCAGCGAGAATCTCAGAGCTTGAAGAAGATCTGAGGACAGCTTTGCAGAGAGGTGCAGAGCATGAAGATCTTGGAAACGTGAGTACTCAGCGCTGCCTTGAGCTACAAGGTTTGCTTCAAACATCTCAGTCAAAACTAGAGATAGCAGAGGAAAAACTAAAAGACCTAGAAGCATTCCAAGTGAAAAACTCTAGCCTTGAAGCTGCTTTAAGTGTAGCCATAGGCGAGAAGAAAGCGTTAGAGGAAACATTGAATGGATATAGTGTGAAAATAACTGAGTCTGAAGAGAGACTTGTGAAGCAAGCAAGGGAAATAGAAGAAGTTACCACAAGAAGCAGAGAGCTTGAAGCTATGCAAAAACACTCAGAGCTTAGTATCCAAAAGGCAATGGAGGAACTCAGAACCAGAGATGCAGAGGCCAAGTCATTGGCTGAGAAACTAAGATTATATGAAGAGAAATTGGCTGTAGCATCTGCTCACTCGTTTTCTTTGAAAAAAGATCTTGATCAGTCTTCCATGGAGAACGAGCTACTAGCAGATACAAACAACCAGCTCAAGATCAAGATTCAAGATCTAAATGCAGAGAAGGAAACCGCGACAAGACAGACTGAAGAAGCAGCCAAAAGGTTTGAACTGAGAGACATAGAAGCTAAAGACATGCTTGCAAAGTTGAAAGCCCAAGAAGACCTGCTCAAGGAACATAGAAGGGAGATTCAGGAAGCATCTGAAGTTGCTAATACTAGAAAAATGAAGCTTGAAGAGTCTCTGTTGAAGCTCAAGACTTTTGAAGATACAATCAAAGAGCTTGAGAAAGAAAATGGATCATTGGCTGAGGTAAACTTAAAGCTGAACCAGGAACTAGCCAGTCATGGGTCAGAGACCAGCGATTTTCAAGCGATGTTCTCTGCTTTAGAAGCTGAGAAAGACCAAGCAGCAAAAGAGCTTCATGCTTCAAAGGCATCCATTAAAGAATTAAGAAACAAGCTTACTTCTGAAAGAGAAAGATTAAGATCAAAGGTAGACAAACATTCTCAGAATCCAAAGTATTAATAAACCATCTTATTATATATTGACACTCTTTACTGTTGTAGATGAGTTCTCTTGCAGAAGAGAATAACCAAGTCAATGAGATATACCAGAGCACAAAGAGTGAGCTTGTAAAGCTTCAAGAACAACTTGAAGTAGAGAAGTCTAAAGTGGATACTATGGTATCAGAAATCAAGAAGCTCAGTGCTATGGCTGCTGAGAAGTCAGTCTTGGAGACCAACCTTGAAGAAGTAGAAAAACAATTGAAAACTGCTGAAGCTAAGTTGAAAGAAGAGGTAACAATAATCATATGCTATTGGATGAATACTTGTTCATTAATTTGATGATGTTGCTTTTCAACACCAGGTCGAAAAGGTTGCAGAACTGACCTCAAAACTGCATGGACATGAGACTAAGGCGAGTGACAGAGACTTGGAGGACAAGAAAGCAACTCAGCTGTATAAAGAGCTTCAAGCATCTCACAGTCATTTCTGAAGAGGTTACTGAATCTTTCTCTTTGAGTTTTTTTATTTCTTTCATTCTTTTTAACTTTAGGACTAACTTTTTTTTTATACAAATTTCTGATTCTTGTTTTTGTGTTTGTGTGTGGAGGAGACAGAAAGAAGCGGTTTCTCAGAAGCATTCAGAGTTGGAAGCTACTCTAAAGAAATCACAAGAAGAGCTTGAAGCTAAGACAAGTATGATTGTTCATCTAGAATCATTGGTCAAAGATCTTGAAAAGAAAGTGCAGCTTGCTGATGCTAAGTCTAAGGTCAGTCACTCATATCAACTTAAAGTGTTTCTTTAGTATATAAATGCTCTGTTTTTATAGAAACCAAACTTTACAGGAAACCGAGACAAAGGCAAAAGAAGAAGTAGAAGTTAAATCAAGAGACATTGATTTATCCTTTACAACTCAAAAGCAACGTTCTCCTTCACATTCGTCTTCTTCAGGAAACGTTACAACAACTCAGAAAGCTGGAACATCTCATCTCATGACATTGAAGATCGTCCTTGGAGTGGCTATCTTGTCTGTCATTATAGGTATCCTTCTTGGGAAAAACTATTGAAGTTCTTCAATGGTGTGATTGTTTTTTAAACGTTCTTTTCTATTTGTTTGCCAAGCAAGGCCAAATGCTGTGTTATGTAACACAAGAATCTGATCGACTGTTTAGATGGTTCATCTACATTCTTATATAAACCATCTAAATTGTGTGCTAACAGCAATGAAAATAAATTTACTTTGAAAATTTTCAATGGTGAAAACATCAAAAAATATTTTTTAAATATTATATTTAAAATAATTTTTTGATACAATAATTCTCAAAATTCAACAGTTAAAGTTTTCATATGAATCTAAAAGTTGTTTTATTTTTCTCTTTTACTTTTTTTTATAACATCTCTTTTACTTTTTATTATTTTTATGAGAAGGGGCGGTCAAAGTTATCATACGAAAAAAAATTCTTTGAATATATTCATTGGTAAAAACATAGAAAATATTTTTTACAGCTTAATATTTTTTAAAAAATATTATAGAATAAATTTTATAAATTCATTTATTATCCCAATTATAATGGGACACTAAAACACCAAATTTTGTGTAATTGAATCTCCAATAAAAAACAATAATGACACGATCCCATCAAATTTGGTGTAAATTGAATAGTGTTACACCTTAATATACATACTAAGTGATTTTCCCGTGCTCATGCACGGGTATAAATACTTATAAAGTAAA
>NW_026618580.1:0-11648 GCF_000801105.2 Raphanus sativus
TTGATAAGAAAAAGAAAATTTATAATATTAATAAAAAATTTAAATATAATTTATATTTATCTGTTAATACATATTTTAAAATTTTTTTACTGCACATGGTGTAGGAAGACACCTAGTTGATCTTATGAAAAAAGTCAATTTATTGTCATAATACTATCATACTCTCATACAACATTGTAAATAATTCATAAATGATATTATCCGGGCGTAGCCCGGAAAAAACCCTCTAATTTCGATAATGGTTGTTTAATCATAGTGAATATTGAAAAGGGGTCTATGATATTTATGAAACAGAGATAGTGAACTTGCTTGTATCATGCCATGCTACTTGTTGAATTTCTCGATCCCCTGTTGCCAAATCGAAACAAAGGTATCTATTTTCTTCTTCTCTAGTGCTAATCCAATATCAACTCCGTTACTCCCATCTCTTGACTCTGAGAACGCAATGGAACCCCCTGTTTCAATGTGCACCAACTCCATTTTGCAGGGCTTTCCTAACCCAAAATCCATATCATATAGTCCCAGTTTAGGAGCTCCCGCAATGGAGGTTGGAAAACGTGACATGACCCATTTACGTACTCCCTGTCCCCAACTTGGTGCAGTTTTCAACAAGTCGCTTGATAACATATCTTTGATTCTCCAAGTGATTGCGTCTGAAGCAACCAAAACCCCTTTTTCTCCAAACAAATCTTGTTTCTTGACAGATACGATAACTGGAGCCATGCAGTTGCCAAAGTATGGTCCTGTTCGTTTCCTCATTCAACTGAGCCATTTGAATGAAGCTGAGCGCGTTGTTCGTTTAGACACAAAAAGTACGACTCATTCAAATGGCTCAGTCGAATGATTTTCGAAAATTTAGTTTTAATTTTGCAAATCAGTTGACTGAACCGAATCGGATCATTTGGCTGGAACTGGTTCAGTCAAAATGCGGAAATGTCGATATTGCCCTTGATAAAACTCAAATATTACAAACCTAATTTTGTTATTTTTTCAGTCTCATCGTTCTCTCTCTGCCGACAGACCTCTCAATCTCATCTTCTCTCTCGCCACCATGAAAGGAGCTTGAAGCTCTGACCTCACCGTCGCTCTCTCGCCATCTCTCTCGTCGAGTCGTCGTCTCTCTCGCCATCTCTCGCCGTCTCTCTCGCCATCTCTCTCGCCGTCTCTCTCGCCCCCATGAAAGGAGCTTGAAGCTCGTCGTCTCTCTCGTCATTTCTCTCTCTCGTCATCTCTCTGCCATCTCTCTCTCGCCGTCTCTCTCTCTCGCCATCTCTCTCTCGCCGTCTCTCTCTCTCTCGCCGTCTCTCTCGTCGTGTCTCTCTCGCCGTCTCTCTCGTCGTGTCTCTCTCGCCGTCATCTCTCTCACCGGTTTGATCTTCTGTGGGTCTGTTCTCTGTTCTCTGTCGAGTTTGTTTGTGGGTCTGTTCTCTGTTCTCTGTTCTCTGTCGAGTTTGTTTGTGGGTTTGTACATAGAGAGATCTCAAATGTTCATTTGTGTTTGATGAGCTATAATACTGCGGATTAATGAGCTTTAGATTTCTTGTTGTGTTCATAGAGAAATCATTGTGTTCATAGAGAGATGTTCATTTGTGTTCATAGATTAATGACCTTTAGATTTCTTGTTGTGTTCATAGAGAAATCATTGTGTTCATTGAGAGATGTTCATTTGTGTTCATAGATTAATGAGCTTTAGATTCTTGTTGTGTTCATAGAGAAGCTTTAGTTTATGGAACGTACTGACTCTGTCTCTCTTTTCAACTTGATTATAAACCATATGACAGGAAGCTATTGTTCTTCAAGAGTATTCTAACGCAAAGCTTGAGAAGGTATGAGCTTTAGATTCTTGTCTGTTTTTCTCTTTGTACATCTTCGTTGGTTAACCAACAGAGCAAAGCAACATTCATATTTTTTATAGCATTTTCTTAGTTATTTTTTTTCTTGGTCTTACATTTTTGTGTTGAACAACTACGAGTCTATTAGTACTTTAGTTTGCATTCAAACATTACATTTGAATACAGATATTAATTTCTGGAAAAGTATTTGTTTCTTTTAAATATAAGTTTATTTGCTCTTGTAGTGAACATTTTACTCTCATTTGACAGGTTTTGATTTTACGCTGCAATGACCTCTGTCCCTGGTACTGATGTAAGTACATTTTTTAACTGAATGGTTTTCTTAGTTTAGTTCCTCATACTGAATATTTGAATGGTTCTCTTAGTTTAGTTAAGTGATGTCTGTCTGTTGTTGTTGTCTCCTCATGTGATTTTTAAACTGGTATTGAATATTTGAATGCTATAAGAGTCTTGCATGGACTGATGAGCAAACTCGGTTCTACCTCAAACTGAGAGTTGAGGAGAAGCTGAAAGGAAATGATATCTGTTACTAAATTCTTTGTGTATTTGCAGAGCATATTAAGACTTTTAATTGAGGATGATGAGTTGGACTTGTTATTTGATGAGAATCAGTACATGTGTGCTCTTTTGGAGGAAATGGGTGGAGCAACAGAAGCTGATGCTGATAGGCAATTAGTCAGGACAAACCGAGGTGAAGGTTGGCGACGTGTGCAACGTTTTATGAATGGGTCAGAGGTACAATGCTATGAGATTCTACGCATGAACCAGGAAACATTTAAGAGTTTGTGTAAGGTGCTATCAGAAAAGTATGGGTTAAAGGAGACTCACAATGTTTTCGTTGAGGAGAGTGTTGCAATGTTCTTAGAGACGGTCGGACAAGATGCAACTGTACGGGCTATAGCAGAGCATTATCAACATTCAACTGACACTGTGAAAAGGAAGTTAGAACATGTAGTAAGTTCTTTCTTGAAGCTTGGTGTTTGTTTTTTTGTAGCTCTAAGTGCTAAACGAAGTCTGTTACTGATGATGTTATGTTACAGGTATTGAGTTCTCTCTTGAAGCTTGCATCAGATATTGTGAAACCAACGAGGAATGAGTTTGCAACAGCTAGTCCTTTTCTAGAAGGTAAACCGCAGTATTGGCCTTATTTTAGGAACTGCATAGGTGCTTTAGATGGAACTCATATTGCTGTCCGTCCACCATGTGAGAATAGTGAGCCATTTAGAGGTAGAAAAGGTGAACCAACCATGAATGTGCTGGCTATTTGTAATTTTGACATGAGGTTCATCTACGCTTATGTTGGAGTTCCCGGGAGAGCACATGACACGAAGGTGCTAACATATTGTGCTACTGAAGAAGCTTCTTTTCCTCACCCACCAGCTGGAAAATACTACTTGGTCGACTCAGGCTATCCAACCAGAACTGGTTACTTAGGTCCTCATCGCAAGACTAGATACCATATAGATCAGTTCAACAGAGGAGGTCCACCATCAAACACTAGGGAATTGTTCAACCGCAAGCACTCCGGTTTAAGATCAATGATTGAGAGGACTTTTGGTGTTTGGAAAGCCAAATGGAGAGTTTTAGACAGAAAACATCCCAAGTATAAGCTGAAGAAGTGGATAAAGATTGTGACAGCAACCATGGCCCTCCACAACTTTATTCGAGATTCGCAACATGGAGATACTGATTTTTCATATTGGGAAGGAGTGGAATCATATGAACAGCATGGTGATGATGAAGAAGAACATGTCGGATACATTCCGCAGGGTGATAGATTGATGGAGAGTGTGCGTCACTGTATTACTATGGAGATGGCAAGAGGAACTAGACTTCCATACTAGCATCATACAAGTATGTGTCTATGGTCTTTTTATGTTTGTAGGTATGTCTTTCCCATTGTTGATTGACTGACCAAGAACTCTTTGTATGGTTTATATGGCAGGTTGTTTCTCTTCTTGGATTGTTGTAGCAATGAGTGAAGAATGTGGAAGTTCTTGTTTGTGGTCCAAAGATATGAGACAGTGTGGAAAACGTATGACATTGTTTTCTTTAGATGGGTTTCTTTAAATTGTTAGACATCTTTTAAATTTCAGTTTTATAAACATTATTGTTAGTATTTGAATATCTACTTTGAACGGTTTGAAAGTTTATTAAAATTTGAATATATACTTTGAGTTGTTTGAAAGTTTATTAAAAAAAATTAAGGTTTGAGTATATTTTATGAAATAAAATTTTATAAATGTCAAAATGTTGATTTTAAAATAATTTTAGTGTAAATATATTTTATAATGAATAATAAAATTTTGTGTAGTTAAAATTGATATCAAATATATGATTAAACCAAAATAGGGGTATATATGTAATTTGGTTATTAAACTCATTTGAATGATTCATTTAAATGGAGAAACAAACATAAAATACATTCAAATGGTTCATTCAAATGACTCATCCAAATGGAGAAACAAACATGACCAAAATTTTGAATGGATCATTTAGATGGAGCACACAAATGGATCAGCTAAATGAATTCATCTAAATGGAGAAACAAACAGGGCCTATGTGGATGGTATCGGTTCTGTGTATTTGATACGATTCCTGCAATCCACATTAATCATCAAGTTGAGGACCTGTTCTTCTTTGTCTTCCTCTGTTTCACTACTGTCTTTAACAAGTGTCTTGATCAGGTTCACCCAAGTGAAAGCTAAAGTAACCACAAAGGTAGAAACAATAGATTGATTCTCAGACTGCTCTGTAACCCAACTCTTGAGATTGTCTATCTGATTCCGGCTGATTGTAAAAGTAGCTCTGGCCATGTTCTCAGGCGTGGGATGTGAGCCGTGTTTTCCAGAGTTCTGGCTCCAGAACCTCTCCAAATGTCCTGCGGTTACTTGGCCTGGATCCTTGATCATGCTTCTACAGCTGTGAATAGGAGGAGAGGGTAGGAGAAGCGTGGCAGGATCTCTGCCCATTGATCTGGTCAAAGACATCCAATACTTCATAAAATGAGTGAAAGTCACACCATCTCCTGCAACGTGTGAAGAAGTGTTTCCTATGCAGATTCCTCTTCCAGGGAAGATGGTGACTTGGATCACCATTATTGGCCGTGTCTGGATTCCCTCCGGAGAGACATGAGGAGGAGGTAACTTGGGCAAGAAGTCATGCAACACTTTGATGTCTTTAGGAGAATCGGTTATGAGAAGGTTGAAGTCAGTTGCGAGAGACTCAGCTACTGTGAAAAGAAGAGAGTCTTGGCCATCGTTGTAGCGTAAGTAGGGAGGGTCAGGACGAGGTGGGGTGATCAGGTTACCGGCGTAAGGGAAGAAATGTTGGAGAGTGGTGGAAAGTGATTGTTTGAGGTTAGGGAGGTAATCTTTGAGGAAACATTCAGTTGAGTTTTGGTAAGAATAGAAGAAGAGAGATTCGCCGAGTGGGAGAGTGAGCCACGGTGCATCAAAAAAGGTGAGAGGAAGAGTGGTGGATGGAACGGTGCCCTTCAAGGGAGAGATGTGACTGGTCTCAATGATGTTAAGAGATTGAAAATGAGCCATGGTGTGTAAGTTTAAGCTGGAAACGTGTTGTTCTTTTATAAAGGAAAAGAGTTCTGTGTATTGAGCGTTGAACCCCCGGGCAAGTAAAGTTGTGTAGTTTTTTGATTAGACGATCTCTCATGTGCCCCAACCTCCACAACCACCGTTATGTTTGGTAAGTTAATTATAAATGTGGGTAATATGGGCTGGAATGTTCATAGAATTGTATATTGGGCTTCCATACTTAAGGCACACTATATAGATTAGGCCTAGATGATGTTCTGTGATGGGGCTATGCTTAGTGATTGAGAGATCTCATTTGATTATAAAAGAAACATTACCTTTTTCTTTTTGTCAACAACATTACATATTGTTGCCTTTAATTACGTTTTGAAGAAAAGTTTTGTACATTGCAAAGGGGAAAAAGGTCCACAGGAAAATATAATCACTAATATTTGTTTAACTGTTTACATATCTCGAAATTCAAGCTGTAAAAAGGACACATTGAATGAAGAGTGAATGTAATGAATGTTTTTATTTGGTGTGGACCGTCTTCTTCAAGCTCATGTCACCTCTTTCTTTCTATCTAAGCGCCGCCAAACGCTTCTCCAGTTCATCGATTTCAGAACTACACAGATATATCAGAGTTTTGATTTGGACACTGAAATATATAGATATGCTGAAGTTGAATTATAGATAGAAGACGATACCATACCTGCTGCTGACATCTTCTGCATTCTTTCTCCCAATTTTACCTTTTGGAGCAGATGATAACTGCAGATGGATCAAAACAGAGTCAGAGAATCAATCACATCACATTGAAGGAACCAATGCATAAGAGAGTAGATGGTTAAAACAAACCTGTGATGCGATATCAATGCCGATTTCATCAAGAACCTAACAAGTAAAACATAAAAAAAAGCCTTGTTAATAGACCTTTGAAATCAATATTGATAGAACTGAACCGATGGGGAAATTGTAGTACCTGGTTGGTCAGATCCTCTGTTTCGTCTTCAGCCTCGTCATTGTCTAAAGCATCATCTATGGAATCTGACATCATCTCAGTCTGAACACCATACTCATTAGTTAGAACAAGTATTTTCTCGAGTGTCATCATGGAGTAAAAGAAGTCAGATGGATTGATAAAAACTTACAGTCATGTCCATTTGCGCAGACTGCTTTTGGAATTCTCTCATAACCTTAGCCTGTTTTGCTGGATCCATATTCTGGAAACATCAGAGAAACATCTACTTAGATGATCTAAACACCCAAAAGTTGTACTGGATTTAAGTTTCTTTCCACAGCAAGAAGACCATCTAATGACTCCAGCGAAAATCTGATATGTGTTACATAGGAATCAGACCTTGCTCATAGCTGTCATTGCCTTAGTGGCACCTTGGATTCCTGCAGCAACCGAAGTATGTGCATGCATAGCCTAAAACACCATAGTTTCCAATAGTCAATTTCCCAGAACAAGATTATGGAACGAGGGAAAGTTAGAATCAGCAAGACCTGTGTATGAGTGGCTATGCCTCGCAGTTGAGCTCGGCTACCTTGTAAGTTAGCTATCTGCTGCCTTAGCCGGATCAATTGCCGAGCAAGAGTCTTGGTGGCTCCCTACATTAAAAACAGAGGATATAAAACACATGAAAAACTAGATGATTTTACAGAAGCCAATCATAACCCTGTAATAAGATTTGATAATCCGAGAAGGAATGCTTGAGGAAACCTGTACCTCATTCCCTGTTTTAGCAGTTCTTTTGATCTCGAGAAGGAGCTTTTTCTCCTGTCATATTTGTACAAGAAAGAAACATATATAGTATGTGGGAGTTTGTATGTAGAGAAAATAAACTGAATGTTAAAAAACATTACTTCTGATTGCAGAGAAGAGATTTCCTTTTCGATTCCTGAAGCATCGGTTGATGAGAGACAACACCAAAAAAAGGGAACTTTCATCAGTTTGAGAAGAATTTATTTATATGTACATTATTAACATAGCTTATTCAGTTGAGACATATATGGAACTTAGTAGTTTTTTTTTCAATGAATGAAGAGAAGAAGAATACTGAAAACCTCTAGTAGCTTGAGTCATCTCTCTCTTACTCTCCCTAAGCACTTCTGCAATTCAACCCAAAAAAAAAAACAATACATTCAGATTCTAAGAGACATCAAATTATCTTCTATACACATTCTCGATGTCAGACGAAACCTAAGCCAGGTTCCAAAAAAAAAACATAAAAATAGGATCATCACGAACTAGCCATAAAATTACAGAACAATTCAAAAAAATTTAATGAACCCGAAGAAACCACATATATATGATCAATTCAAAAAAAAAAAAAATACAATCCGGTGTGTGTAAAAAGAGAGGAAGAGCTGGAAGATCAAACCTCTGGGATTAGGTTTCTTGGAGAAGATGTTCATTGTTTCTCTCTTTCCTTCCTTCCTTCCTCTGGATGTTGGAATCTGACAGAAATTTGGAATTGTGATCGAAGATGGTCTCTCAAAGCTTCACAACACGGAGACGGAGAGACTTGGCTGCAAAATTTTTGGAGGTCTCTCTACTTTATTTTGCTTATAATCGATTACGTAATTTTCACATTCCAGCTTGTATTATGATGATATTTGGTTTTACTGTATTTTTTTTTAGTTTTGAGCGCTATTTTATCATGAAAACCACATTATCTATTTTTTTTTATTTTTATTTTTAAAACGTAAAAATAGGCGGTTTATTGTTGTTGACTTGGGTCAAAGAAAAGGAGAGTGTAAAATTAAACCAAACCGCCGAGGAAATTCAATAAATATCTCTCTCGATAGTCCTTGGCTCGCTTCATCACTTTCCGGGAGAAAGAATTACAATTTTCCCAGTTTTCTCCGCCTCGAATCCTTCAATTGATCGGAGAGCTTAGTTCATTCTGGAAAGTCTTCCAATTACAGAAGCACTTGGTCTATTATTGGAAAGCAGATTTTTTTCTTATTCTGTATATAACTGGAACACTAGGGTTTTATCGAATCGATAATTGATTCGAGTAGTCTCGGAAGAAGTAGGACTTGTTGTTCTTAGTCATAGTCGATGAAGATGGATATTATTGTTGGAGTAGACGAAGATGTTCATTTATTAGATCCCGACCTCTTGCATCTCCCTTCTTTGTCTCCTTCTCCGCGCTCTCGTCATATTGCTGATGAACTTTTCTCCCACTGGCTCTCCCTCCCTGAAACTGCCTCATTGGTACTTCTTCCTTTTTTTTTCTTTCTGAAATATGAATCTGTGTCTCTCACAATTGTTTTCTCCGTAGGTCAAGTGTTTGATTGATGACGCTAAATCTGGAACACCAACTAAGAGTTACCCCACCACCATCAATGTTCCTGGTCCAACAACTGCTTTGCCATCTGTCTTTCTCAGCAACGGCACTCCCCCACGCAGCTCCCCTGGTTCTCCACGCTTCTCGAGGCAGAGAGCTAGCCCTCCATCTCTCCGCTCTCCTCTGAGATCAGTTAAGGAACCTAAGCAAGAACTCGTTCCTCAGGTTTGTTCTCATTTCTATTTAAACCCTTTATACTTGTGCTACTTGAAATGCACTTGCCTTTCTCGTTATTGTAATTGTCGTCTGGTTATCTATGTTTTTCTTGATTGGTCTTTGAAACTGAGTCCTGAGTCTTTGAAACTGTGGCTCTCTGTTTTTAAATACTCCTTATACGATGATATTTTTTTCTTTCTGCAGTTCTACTTCCTCAATGGGCGTCCACCAGCGAAAGAGCTAAAGGAGCAATGTATATCCATGGTTGATCATTTCTTTAGTAACTCTATTGACGGACTACATATCGATGGTAATGCTTTCTTTCAAGTTTTTGTTCCTCTTGAGGAATATTTAAGGAAACTCATGTTATCATTCATATGCCTCTTGCAGAATTCAAATCTGTTACGAAAGAAGTCTGCAAGCTCCCTTCTTATCTTTCTCCCGCGCTTTTCAGAAAGATTGATACCGGTTGCAGCGGTGTAGTTACAAGGTAGCTCCATGCGTGTTAACTTTTATGTATAATAAGTTTGCTCATAGTAGTTGAAACGCATGTATGGTGTGTTTATGTGTATGTTTTCTTCTCTTTTTTTTTTTAGTTTCTGGCACCTAAAAGTTCATTTGAGTAGTTGGTGCTTTACTAACGTTTGCTGATTGATCTGCCATTGTCCTCAGGGATGCATTTATCAAGTATTGGATTGATGGAAATATGTTGACTATGGACACAGCCTCCCAGATATATAATATACTAAAGCAGCAGGACTGCAAGTACCTCAGACAGGTCTTTTTGTGATTCTTCTACCGCTTTTCTGATTTATTTTCCAACAATTGACTTCTCTTTTTGTCTAAACCATAGCACTAAATATTTCTATCTTTTCTTGGATTTGGCCACAGGCAGACTTCAAACCACTTCTGGATGAGCTTCTGGCAACACATCCTGGCTTACAATTTCTGAACACTACATGCGAATTTCAAGAA
Organism: Raphanus sativus; assembly: GCF_000801105.2. Classification (NCBI taxonomy): domain Eukaryota; kingdom Viridiplantae; phylum Streptophyta; class Magnoliopsida; order Brassicales; family Brassicaceae; genus Raphanus; species Raphanus sativus. Next base: position 9,877 of record NW_026618580.1, read on the forward strand.
AGATATGGTAGGACTCATTTATTTGTGACAGTGATTTCATGGGATACATGTGGTGAAGTCTAGGGGATTTTTCTTTTCAATGTTAAATAAGACGTTTATGCAATTTTAAGTTAACCCGCATCTCTGGCTGTACAAATTTTCATAAATCGTTTTTTCTGATGCTACTTTTATGGGCATTGTCAGTAAAGCGAAAGAGCACCGCAAATATCTGAATTTTTCTTGTTATTTACATTTGGTACTAGTACTAACGTTATCCTTCATTGATAACCCAGCTGAAACGGTCATCTACAGAATATTTTACTACATTAACAGATCCGGAACTGGCTGCCTTACTCTTAGAGAGCTGAAACGCGGAAATCTTATTGCTGCTATGCAACAGCTTGATGAAGAAGACGACATCAATAAAATTATTAGGTGAGTTTGTTTTTCTTTTTTTCATACCCTTTCAAATAAACCCACAGGAGATGTATAATGTATTACATTCGAGTGGCTTTGTCACATATATATCATTAAAACAGTGCAAAAGGAAAGAGCTATATGGTTATGGTTTATGCCTTCATATGGTTCAATCATTCACAATCATGTCGTCTTTTGATTTTTCAGGTACTTCTCCTATGAGCACTTTTACGTGATCTACTGCAGGTTCTGGGAACTTGATGGTGACCATGACTGCTTTATCGATAAGGACAATCTCATCAAATATGGTAACCATGCCCTTACCTACAGGATTGTTGATAGGATATTTTCTCAGGTTGGTTCCCGAAATATGGTAAAGCTACGTTATAGTCTGACAGGACGCTTTTCACTTGATGTTGACCCATGTTGTGGCTATGTTTCTATCTTAGGCTCCTAGAAAATTTACGAGCAAAGTTGAAGGGAAGATGAGTTATGAAGATTTTGTATACTTCATTCTCGCCGAGGAAGACAAGTCATCTGAGCCTAGTCTTGAGTACTGGTACACAACAACACTCCCCTCCTTGATAATATTGGTTTTTTTTTATGAAAGAATTCCCATGGTTTTAAATTACAAAATCATGATTTATATACTTCAACTAAACTAAAACCAGTGACATATATGGACATCTTTGTCCGCTGATATTGTTACAGCCACAGGATCTCTGTTTATACTGACAGGCTATCAGAACCTAAAACACTCATGTTGAACCTCTGTTATGATATACTATCAGGTTCAAGTGCATTGACTTGGATGGAAATGGGGTGATCACTCCAAACGAAATACAATTTTTTTTCGAAGAGCAGCTGCATCGCATGGAATGCATAACCCAGGAACCTGTTCATTTCAACGATATCCTATGTCAGATCATTGACATGATTAAACCAGAGGTTAGAAACTATTCATATGATCGTTTGATTTCTCCGAGCTGTTTTTTATATGGTCGTATTACTTGACAGGAGGAGAAGTGTATCACCCTCCAGGATCTGAAAGGATCCAAACTTTCAGGAAACGTCTTCAATATACTCTTCAACCTTAACAAATTCATGGCTTTCGAAACACGTGACCCTTTCCTCATTCGCCAGGTAAGTTTGGCTTTTTGTAGGACAAAAATTTATGACTATATTAACTACTAAAAGCAGGTGGTTGGGCTTATTGTAGCTTAAAAAAAACTATGTTTTGTATTTAATTGTTGTAGGAACGGGAGGATCCAAGTTTAACAGAGTGGGATCGCTTCGCTCAGAGAGAGTATGTGAGATTGTCAATGGAAGAAGATGTGGAGGAAGTCTCAAATGGGAGTGCGGATGAACCACTGGAA
>NW_026618581.1:0-11628 GCF_000801105.2 Raphanus sativus
TGAGAAGAAGATATCCCACTTCTCATCCAATGATTCCAGAATAGCCTGAGTTCGGACATATTGGCATTATCTTCATGATTCTTATCAACCAGGATGAACCACGATCTAAGAAGCTTTATTGGAACACTAATCAGTGGAAACCAGGAAGTTGAATAAATCTCATAGACGTTGGAGTAAGAAGATATCCACACGCAGATGATTCCAGATTAGCCTGTTCGGACAATGGCAATATCTTCATGATTCTTATCAAACCAGGATGAACCACATATATAGAAGCTTGATTGGGAACACTAATCAGTGGAGAATAACCAGGAAGTTGAATAAATCTCATAGAGTGTGAGTAAGAAGATATCCCACTTTCCAGATGATTCCAGATTAGCCTGTTCGGACATATGGCAATATCTTCATGATTCTTATCAAACCAGGATGAACCAACGATCTAAGAAGCTTATTTGGAACCACTAATCAGTGGAGAAAACCAGGAAGTTGAATAAATCTCAATAGGAGTGTGAGTAAGAAGATATCCCACTTTCTATCCAAATGATCCAGATTAGCCTGTTCGGACATATGGCAATATCTTCATGATTCTTATCAAACCAGGATGAACCACGATCTAAGAAGCTTTATTTGGAACCTTCTAATCAGTGGAGAATAACCAGGAAGTTGAATAAATCTCATAAGTGTTGTGAGCAAGAAGATATCCACCTTTCTATCCAGATGATTCCAGATAGCCTGTTCGGACATATGCCATTATCTTCATGATTGCTTAACAAACCAGGATGAACAACGATCTAAGAAGCTTATTTTGAACCACTAATCAGTGGAGAATAACCAGGAAGTTGAATAAATCTCATAAGGTGTGAGCAAGAAGATATCCCACCTTCTATCCAGATGATTACAGATTAGCCTGTTCGGACATATGCCATTATCTTCATGATTCTTATCAAACCAGGATGAACCAACGATCTAAGAAGCTTTATTTGGAACCACTAATCAGTGGAGAATAACCAGGAAGTTGAATAAATCTCATAGAGTGTTAGTAAGAAGAATCCCACCTTCTATCCAGATGATTCCAGATTAGCCTGTTCGGACATATGCAATATCTTCATGATTCTTATCAAACCAGGATGAACCAATATAAGAAGCTTTATTTGGAACCCACTAATCAGTGGAGAATAACCAGGAAGTTGAATAAATCTCATAGGAGTTGTGAGTAAGAAGATATCCCACTTCTATCCAGATGATTCCAGATTAGCCTGTTCGGACATATGCCCATATCTTCATGATTCTTATCAAACAAGGATGAACCACGATCTAAGAAGCTTTATTTGGAACCACTAATCAGTGGAGAATAACCAGGAAGTTGAATAAATCTCATAGGAGTTGTGAGTAAGAAGATATCCCACTTTCTATCCAGATGATTCCAGATTAGCCTTCGGACATATGCCAATATCTTCATGATTCTTATCAAACCAGGATGAACCACGATCTAAGAAGCTTTATGGAACCACTAATCAGTGGAGAATAACCAGGAAGTTGAATAAATCTCATAAGAGTTGTGAGTAAGAAGATATCCCACTTTCTATCCAGATGATTCCAGATTAGCCTGTTCGGACATATGGCAATATCTTCATGATTCTTATCAAACCAGATAAACCACGATCTAAGAAGCTTTATTGGAACCACTAATCAGTGGAGAATAACCAGGAAGTTGAATAAATCTCATAAGAGTTGTGAGTAAGAAGATATCCCACTTTCTATCCAGATGATTCCAGATTAGCCTGTTCGGACATATGCAATATCTTCATGATTCTTATCAAACCAGGATGAACCACGATCTAAGAAGCTTTATTTGGAACCACTAATCAGTGGAGAATAACCAGGAAGTTGAATAAATCTCATAGGAGTTGTGAGCAAGAAGATATCCCACTTTCTATATCCAGATGATTCCAGATTAGCCTGTTCGGACATATGGCAATATCTTCATGATTCTTATCAAAACCAGGATGAACCACGATCTAAGAAGCTTTATTGGGAACCACTAATCAGTGGAGAATAACCAGGAAGTTGAATAAATCTCATAGGAGTTGTGAGTAAGAAGATATCCCACTTTCTATCCAGATGATTCCAGATAGCCTGTTCGGACAATATGGCAATATCTTCATGATTCTTATCAAACCAGGATGAACCACGATCTAAGAAGCTTTATTGGAACCACTAATCAGTGGAGAATAACCAGAAGTTGAATAAATCTCATAGGAGGTGAGTAAGAAGATATCCCACTTTCTATCCAGATGATTCCAGATTAGCCTGTTCGGACATATGCCATTATCTTCATGATTCTTATCAAACCAGGATGAACCACGATCTAAGAAGCTTTATTTGGAACCACTAATCAGTGGAGAATAACCAGGAAGTTGAATAAATCTCATAGGAGTTGTGAGTAAGAAGATATCCCACTTTCTATCCAGATGATTCCAGATTAAGCCTGTTCGGACATATGGCAATATCTTCATGATTCTTATCAAACCAGGATGAACCACGATCTAAGAAGCTTTATTGGAACCACTAATCAGTGGAGAATAACCAGGAAGTTGAATAAATCTCATAGGAGTTGTGAGTAAGAAGATATCCCACTTCTATCCAGATGATTCAGATTAGCCTGTTCGGACATATCCATTATCTTCATGATTCTTATCAAACCAGGATGACCACCGATCTAAGAAGCTTATTTGGAACCACTAATCAGTGGAGAATAACCAGGAAGTTGAATAAATCTCATAGGAGTTGTGAGTAAGAAGATATCCCACTTTCTATCCAGATGATTCCAGATTAGCCTGTTCGGACATATGCCATTATCTTCATGATTCTTATCAAACCAGGATGAACCACGATCTAAGAAGCTTTATTGGAACCACTAATCAGAGAATAACCAGGAAGTTGAATAAATCTCATAAGGAGTGTGAGAAGAAATATCCCACTTTCTATCCAGAATTCCAGATTAGCCTGTTCGGACATATGCCAATCTTCATGATTCTTATCAAACCAGGATGAACACGATCTAAGAAGCTTTATTTGGAACAACTAATCAGTGAGAATAACCAGAAGTTGAATAAATCTCATAAGTGTGTGAGCAAGAAGATATCCCACCTTCTATCCAGATGATTCCAGATTAGCCTGTTCGGACATATGCATTATCTTCATGATTCTTATCAAACCAGGATGAACCACGATCTAAGAAGCTTTATTTGGAACCACTAATCAGTGGAGAATAACCAGGAAGTTGAATAAATCTCATAGGAGTTGTGAGTAAGAAGATATCCCACTTTCTATCCAGATGATTCCAGATTAGCCTGTTCGGACATATGGCAATATCTTCATGATTCTTATCAAACCAGGATAACCACGACTAAGAAGCTTTATTTGGAACCACTAATCAGTGGAGAATAACCAGGAAGTTGAATAAATCTCATAGGAGTTGTGAGTAAGAAGATATCCCACTTTCTATCCAGATGATTCCAGATTAGCCTGTTCGGACAATATGCCATTATCTTCATGATTCTTATCAAACCAGGATGAACCACGATCTAAGAAGCTTTATTTGGAACCACTAATCAGTGGAGAATAACCAGGAAGTTGAATAAATCTCATAGGAGTTGTGAGTAAGAAGATATCCCACTTTCTATCCAGATGATTCCAGATTAGCCTGTTCGGACATATGGCAATATCTTCATGATTCTTATCAAACCAGGATGAACCACGATCTAAGAAGCTTATTTGGAACCACTAATCAGTGGAGAATAACCAGGAAGTTGAATAAATCTCATAAGTGTTGTGAGTAAGAAGATATCCCACCTTCTATCCAGATGATTCCAGATTAGCCTGTTCGGACATATGCCATTATCTTCATGATTCTTATCAAACCAGGATGAACCACGATCTAAGAAGCTTTATTTGGAACCACTAATCAGTGGAGAATAACCAGGAAGTTGAATAAATCTCATAGGAGTTGTGAGTAAGAAGATATCCCACTTTCTATCCAGATGATTCCAGATTAGCCTGTTCGGACATATGGCAATATCTTCATGATTCTTATCAAACCAGGATGAACCACGATCTAAGAAGCTTTATTTGGAACCACTAATCAGTGGAGAATAACCAGGAAGTTGAATAAATCTCATAGGAGTGTTTGAGTAAGAAGATATCCCACTTTCTATCCAGATGATTCCAGATTAGCCTGTTCGGACATATGGCAATATCTTCATGATTCTTATCAAACCAGGATGAACCACGATCTAAGAAGCTTTATTTGGGAACCACTAATCAGTGGAGAATAACCAGGAAGTTGAATAAATCTCATAGGAGTTGTGAGCAGAAGATATCCCACTTTCTATCCAGATGATTCCAGATTAGCCTGTTCGGACATATGCCATTATCTTCATGATTCTTATCAAACCAGGATGAACCACGATCTAAGAAGCTTTATTTGGAACCACACTAATCAGTGGAGAATAACCAGGAAGTTGAATAAATCTCATAGGAGTTGTGAGTAAGAAGATATCCCACTTTCTATCCAGATGATTCCAGATTAGCCTGTTCGGACATATGCCATTATCTTCATGATTCTTATCAAACCAGGATGAACCACGATCTAAGAAGCTTTATTTGGAACCACTAATCAGTGAGAATAACCAGGAAGTTGAATAAATCTCATAGGAGTTGTGAGTAAGAAGATATCCCACTTTCTATCCAGATGATTCCAGATTAGCCTGTTCGGACATATGGCAATATCTTCATGATTCTTATCAAAACCAGGATGAAACCACGATAAGAAGCTTTATTTGGAACCACTAATCAGTGGAGAATAACCAGGAAGTTGAATAAATCTCATAAGTGTTGTGAGTAAGAAGATATCCCACTTTCTATCCAGATGATTCCAGATTAGCCTGTTCGGACATATGGCAATATCTTCATGATTCTTATCAAACCAGGATGAACCCACGATCTAAGAAGCTTTATTTGGAACCACTAATCAGTGGAGAATAACCAGGAAGTTGAATAAATCTCATAGGAGTTGTGAGTAAGAAGATATCCCACTTTCTATCCAGATGATTCCAGATTAGCCTGTTCGGACATATGCCATTATCTTCATGATTCTTATCAAACCAGGATGAACCACGATCTAAGAAGCTTTATTTGGAACCACTAATCAGTGGAGAATAACCAGGAAGTTGAATAAATCTCATAGGAGTGTGAGTAAGAAGATATCCCACCTTCTATCCAGATGATTCCAGATTAGCCTGTTCGGACATATGGCCATATCTTCATGATTCTTATCAAACCAGGATGAACCACGATCTAAGAAGCTTTATTGGAACCACTAATCAGTGGAGAATAACCAGGAAGTTGAATAATCTCATAGGAGTGTGAGTAAAGAGATATCCCACTTTCTATCCAGATGATTCCAGATTAGCCTGTTCGGACATATATGCAATATCTTCATGATTCTTATCAAACCAGGATGAACCAATCTAAGAAGCTTTATTTGGAACCACTAATCAGTGGAGAATAACCAGGAAGTTGAATAAATCTCATAGGAGTTGTGAGTAAGAAGATATCCCACTTTCTATCCAGATGATTCCAGATTAGCCTGTTCGGACATATGCATTATCTTCATGATTCTTATCAAACCAGGATGAACCACGATCTAAGAAGCTTTATTTGGAACCACTAATCAGTGGAGAATAACCAGGAAGTTGAATAAATCTCATAAGTGTTGTGAGCAAGAAGATATCCCACCTTCTATCCAGATGATTCCAGATTAGCCTGTTCGGACATATGGCAATATCTTCATGATTCTTATCAAACCAGGATGAACCACGATCTAAGAAGCTTTATTTGGAACCACTAATCAGTGGAGAATAACCAGGAAGTTGAATAAATCTCATAGGAGTTGTGAGTAAGAAGATATCCCACTTTCTATCCAGATGATTCCAGATTAGCCTGTTCGGACATATGGCAATATCTTCATGATTCTTATCAAACCAGGATGAACCAATATCTAAGAAGCTTTATTGGAAACCACTAATCAGTGGAGAATAACCAGGAAGTTGAATAAATCTCATAGGAGTTGTGAGTAAGAAGATATCCCACTTTCTATCCAGATGATTCCAGATTAGCCTGTTCGGACATATGGCCATTATCTTCATGATTCTTATCAAACCAGGATGAACCACGATCTAAGAAGCTTTATTTGGAACCACTAATCAGTGGAGAATAACCAGGAAGTTGAATAAATCTCATAGGAGTTGTGAGTAAGAAGATATCCCACTTTCTATCCAGATGATTCCAGATTTAGCCTGTCGGACATATGGCAATATCTTCATGATCTTATCAAACCAGGATGAACCAACTGAAATCTAAGAAGCTTTTTTGGAAACCACTAATCAGTGGAGAATGTTGAGGAATGAACCGCTTAAGTAATGAGAAGATGAGACTAAGGAGGAGAGAGGTTTCTACACTATTTGGGAGTTTGGGCAAAATAGGAATAGAGAATAGTGAATGCACACTATTCACTATTACAATAGTTACCACAGTGACAATGGTAACTAAGTGAAAGAGAAGTAAAGTGATGCAAAGACTCCAAGTGGTGTAGAAGGTAGGCTGCGCAACCATGGTTTGAATTACAAAACATGTGACCGTAAAGGAAGAAGGAAGAGGCGGCGCATACAGGCGTCATGGTCTGGAAAGTACAAAGGCATCTAGTCAAGATGCCAAGCATGTGGTGCAACCTGATTGGCTTAGCTTAATGTGGCGCCTCAACCTTATCCTTGACTTCACATGCTTAGTATAAGTAAACTTCCTAGGTTCATTTGTCGAAACCCTTGTTCTTAGTTTCTCTATATATTTGTAATCCTTTCATTAATAAATGGCTAAGCAAGTTTTGAGTCTCTTTCTCTCTTAAGTCTCAAGTTACTATTACATCTAGAAATCTATTCACCAATCTTTGAGTCTCTTAGTCTCTTAATCTCTTTCAATCTTTCATAAACTCTCAGATTACTAAAAATAATATGGTATAGAGCCAGGTTGAAGTCAATCTGAGTTCGAGAAGACTCTTTGGTGATTCCTAGTGAAGATCCAAAGAGAGGTTTGTGTTCTTGGTGTGTTCTTGCGGTTACTTGTTAAGCACTTTTAGTTTCTTTGGTGATTCCTTAGTGAAGATCCAAGGAAAAGTTAGTGTTTTTAGTCAGATTCACGGATAGACTCTAAGTCTTTGAGATCTTTGGTGATTCCTTAGTGAAGATCCAAAGAGAAAACTAGTGTTCTTGTGTTGTGTTCTTGCGGGTAACTTGAAAAGCTTGTTCATTTCTCTCGGTGTGGGAGTTGTGAGTACAAGTCGGGATTGTTGAGTATTGTTCAGGTGATTACAAGCTCAGGAAGTGTTAGTTGAAGTCTAAAGGTGTCGACTTTCAAGATGGAAGGTGGTGGATACAACAATATGAAGGTTGCGGTTTGCTTCAAGGGAAGCAACTACTTGGTGTGGTCTCGGATGGTGAGAACCACAGTCGGATGCGGGTCTCTGGAAGCATATCATACCAGGAGATCCTCCAAAGCTTCTTACTCAACGAGAAGAGGGAGAAGAAACCTCAAGTGATGCGCTTGAGAAGTGGGAACAAGAGAGACATGTTGGTGATGTCAGTTCTCCATGCATCACTTGAGGCCAGCTATACTGGAAAGCATATAGCTACTGTGAAACAGCCAAGGAGCTGTGGGGATACCCTGAAGAAGGTGTATGGCAACACATCAAAACCTAAGCCGAGTGTTTGAGATTAAGAGCAATCAATCAATCTGCTTGTACAAGAGGATATGGAGTTCACTAAACACTTGGGAAGGTTCAGATCACTCTGGTCCGAGCTGGAAATGTTGAGACCAAGTACTCTAGATGCTGATGAGCTCAACAAGAGAAAGAGAGCAAGACAACAGGTCTTTGGTTTGCTCCTCACTTGAAGCCAGCATACAATGGTTTGATACTGAAGTTGCTAAGAGAAGATGATCTGCCAGACCTTGAGGAAGTGTGTTCCCGGATTCAAAAAGAGCAAGGGTCTATTGGACTATTTGGAAAGAAGGGAGAGATATCACTTGCTAACAAAGCAAGTCAAGATGAACCAGGAGAGGGTTACCAGCTAACAAGGCAGTACAAGGGAAGTATGGAGAAGTTCAATGGCAATTGTGATCACTGTAAGAAGCATGGGCATAAGAAGAGTAGCTGCTGGATACTTCATCCGCACTTGAAGCCAGCTAAGTTCATGAAGGACAAAGAAGCAAGGGCTCATATGTCCGAGAGCTCAAGTGGAGGATCAAGTGGAGCTGGTACTAGCAAGGGTAAGGAAGTGCTATGCAGGATACTGGTGGTGATGGCAAGTCCCTGGTAGCCTATTCTGGTGCTCCTACCATCCGCAGCAATCCTTGTGATGATTACATCAAGAAAATCCGACCTTGATGCAATCATAAAACACTTCAAGGATCATGGTAACTTTGGTAATGACTTTGGTTATTTCTTTTGGTGCTAGGATGGTAGATAATCCTGTGGAAATGAGTAGCATTGATAGCATTGTTTCTAGTATTGCTAGTCTTGCTAGGACTGATCATATTCATTCTTTCAAGCCTTCTAGCATCCTTGCTCTCATTGCTAAATCTTGTGCATCAAAGCCATTGATAGTTGATTCTGGTGCATCTCATCACACAATGATAAGTGACAATAAGTTGATTAAGAACATTCTCCCTCATTCTGGTCATGTGATGATTGCAATGGTGATAGGATTCCTATTAAAGGATATGAAGTCTCAAGCTGTTTGATAAAGAGTCTCAAGCTCTTTATATGCCTGACTTTTGCTTCAAACCTTTATCTGTCAGGAGATGTGGCTACTTGATTTGCAATGTAATGTTATCTTTAGCCCTAATGATGTGAAGTTTCAGGATATTAAAAGCAGCAACAAGAATGATTGGAAAAGGAGTGACCAAGGGTGACTTGTATTTGCTTGAAGATCTTGCTCCTGTTTCAAATTATAGCTGCTCGTTTACTACTATTACTCTGCTTCTGGTTTGAGTAAAAATGCATTGTGGCATGCTAGACTAGGACACCCTCATAATAGGCTTTTAAACTGATGTTGCCAGGTAGTTTCTTTTGAGAATAATGATTGTGAAGCTTGTATTTTGGCAAGCATTGTAAAACTGTCTTTCCAAACTCTTCTACTGTTTATGAAAATGTTTTGATCTTGTTCATTCTGATGTTTGGACTGCTCCTTGCTTGTCTAGAGATTCTCATAAGTATTATGTCTCTTTTATTGATGAAAAATCCAAATACACCTGGCTAACACTTTTCATTCAACCAAAGATAGGTACTTGATGCATTTAAAAATTTTCAAGCTTATGTAACTAACCAATATCATGCCAAGATTAAGATTTTCAGGTCTGATAATGGAGGAGAGTACACTAGCAATGCATTCAAACAACACCTATCCACTCATGGAATCTTGCATCAAAACGAGTTGTCCCTATACACCACAACAGAATGGTGTAGCTGAAAGGAAGAATAGACATCTCATGGAGGTGGCAAGGACACTGATGCTTCAGTCTAAAGTGCCTAAGAGGTTTTGGGAGTGATGCTGTGACTACAGCATGCTATCTGATCAACCGAACTCCTACACTGGTCCTTGAAAGGGCAGGCTCCTTTTGAGGTATTAAACCCAATACAACACCCTACCTCCTTGGAGCAATGAGAGTGTTTGGATGTTTGTGCTATGTGATGGTGCCTAGTGAAATGAGGAACAAGCTAGAAGCTAGAAGTATGAAGGCAATGTTTGTGGGATATTCATCCTCACAAAAGGGCACAAGTGCTATGATCCTGACACAAGAAGAGTGAGTATCAAGAGAAGTGAAGTTTATAGAAGAAAAGGGGTTACTATGAGGAGCAGAATCAGGAAGATTTGAAAGGATCTTACCTCAGATAGAGCTTCTACATTGAGAACCATCTTAGAGGGTCTTGGAATCCACATGTCCCAAGATCAGCCTCGAGAATCAACAACAAGAACACCCACAGAAATCAAGCCAGTGGGTCAAACAACTTCCAACCTTGATCATTGGGGGGAGAGAGTTCAAGTGGTCCAAGTGAGAGATGAGAGCTCGGTGGTTCTCATGACCAAGGTGTGGAAGCTAGTAATGGAACTGAAGAGAGTCAGCCAGTAACTAGGGAACGAGAGTGGTGAAGCATCTGGTGAGAGTGTACAAGACAGTGTACAAGAACAAGAGCAACAAGAACAAGCCGAGCCAGTATCACAAGATGCCTCACCACCAGCTTTGAGAAGGAGTACAAGGGTCAAGAGGATGCTTCCTAACTGGGATAAACACGAGAGTGTACTACAATGCCCAGGCTGTGGAGCATCCTTCTCAGGCTGTGTGCTCCTTTGCTCACATATCCAGAAGAGCAATTGTGCCTTTCAAGTAAGCTTGGATGAGAGTTTATGTTCCAGAAGCTATGAAGAAGCAATGCTTATACAAGAATGGAGAGACTCAGTCAATGCTGAAGCAGATGCCATGATCAAGAATGATACATGGTATGAGAGTGCTTTACCAAAAGGCAAGAGGGCTGTGTCTAGTAGATGGATCTTTACTATCAAGTATCTTCCAAATGGGAAGATAGATAGAGGCGCAAGACAAGACTGGTGGCAAGAGGGTTCACTCAAAACATATGGAGAAGATTACATTGATACAATTGCACCAGTAGCCAAGCTTCATACCATCCGAGTAGTCTTATCATTGGCAGTGAACCTTGAGTGGGATCTTTGGCAAATGGATGTCAAGAATGCTTCTACAAGGAGAACTAGAGGATGAAGTGTAATGTTGCCACCACCTGGTCTTGAGCATCTAGTGAAGAAGGGAAATGTCTTGAGACTAAAGAAAGCAATCTATGGCCTCAAGCAATCTCCTAGAGGTTGGTACCAACAAATTAAGCACACCTTGAATGGTAGAGAGCTTCAGGAAGTCAGAACTTGATCATACTCTCTTCACATTGGTTTACACCCTCAGGTATCATTGTACCTTGTGTATGTAGATGATATTATCATTACTGGTTCTGATAAAACAGGTATCAAGGCAACTAAGGAGTTTTCTTAAATCTGTTTTTGACATTAAAGACTTAGGAGAGATGAAGTACTTCCTTGGTATTGAGTTGTGTAGAGCCAAGGAAGGATTATTTATCTCTCAAAGGAAAATATACACTTGATCTCTTGAAAGAGCAGGTGCATATGGAGGCAAGGTGGCTAAGATGCCTATGGAGGATGGGTACAAGGTCCCACGTGAGGGGGAGATTGAAGATAGCAAGCTCTTCATGATCCAAAGCTTTATAGAAAGCTTGTTGGTAAGTTAATCTACTTGACAATCACTCGGCCTGATATATGTTGTTGCTGTGAATCAGGTAAGCCAGCATATGCAAGCTCCAAAGGAGCATCACTGGCGCATGGTGGAAAGACTATTGATGTATCTGAATGGTACACAAGGTCTTGGAGTTTGATGGGTTGCAACAAGAGTACAGAGGTGGTGGGCTATGTGATGCTGATTGGGCAGGAGATA
>NW_026618582.1:0-11616 GCF_000801105.2 Raphanus sativus
TTGGGTGTTGAATTGGAGCCAAACAATTATTCAAGCGTGATGAAGTGCTTTCTAGAACTCGGATCACTCAGCTGGAACACTCCACTGTCATGGCAGTGATCGCTTTGCAGATCGATCTCACCACCTAACTGTCGTTGGGATGAGGATCGATTGCAAGCCTTAGAGGACAGGTCCGATCAGTTCACTTACCACCCTAATATCTACTTTCGCTGACTAGGGATACTAAGTTCATTCAATACATGTCAAGTTATCATCCTAAGCGGTTAACTAGGTGATGAACTAGTGATCTAACATCAAGTGATCAGTTTAATGAAAGCAGTAAGAACAGTATGAATGAAGAACATTTATGGATCGCTTATCTATGTTTAGCTCATGTCTCAACACCCTAAAAACCCTAGGCGAGCAAGGTCACTACTCGATCATGATGCACATAAACAAAGACATAAATCCTGAATAAAATTGCATAAGAACAGAGTATGAAACAATAGGGTTCAGATGATCTTCTCTATGAGAGGATGGATTCTTCTCCCTTACAAGTTGCAGATCGCAAATACTCAGTGTTCTCTTGTAAAACTAGCGTCCCAAAAATAGAAAATAGATAGATGGCGTTTTATATGGAGGCGCCAGTCAGAAGAAAATAGATTAGGGCAACAGGGCTTTAATTCCCGAAATAGGAGTTTCCATATTCGTCTGGAACAATCTCCGGATCACTCCGTCTGCTTGTTCCGCTTGAGAGAGAACAGTCTCGGGACTGTTCTCTTGAGTGTTCTCCGCAGGAATGCTCCAAAAGGACTTCTTTTCATCAGGCACCTTCTCTTCTTTCTTCTACTAACTCCAGACCTGTAAAAGGTCAAAAAGGACTAGAGTGACACGAATTAGTGACTTGAAACAAATGAAAACATATATACAATGATGTGAAAAACACCATATATCAATTCCCCCAGACTTAGATCCTTGTTTGTCCTCGAACAAGACAAGTACCAAGAACAGGGAGAAAGGTTTGAAAGCGTGGGAACTCGCTTATCCTCAGCAACCATACTCTTACCACAAATCTCTGAACCATACAAGCTGTAGATTAGGACCACACACACTTACTGAGAACCCCCTGATCGCTGTTCGAAGATCGGCTCCTTACTCTACATCTCAACCTGAAAAGGCAACACTTTCGAGACAAAACTCCTTATGTTCAATTAAGATCAGTGTGAGCTTCTTGTCACATGCTCTACTCAGAGAGAACGGGCTAGGTATAGAACAGGCTAACTTTTATGGTGGAGTTCAAGAGTGTTTAGGGTTTACCAAGAGCGGGTGCAGGATATCGCACAAAATGGTCGTGAGAGGACGGCTCCATTGAGGTCCACAGTCCTTACTCATCTCTGCTAATCGGACTGCTCTCCGATAGATCGATCATAGGGCTGCTCTGCGTGATTCAACTTCCCCTTCAGAACACTTCACTGAGACCACCATTACCTTCTCAACTTCCCCAGTGGCATGCATCATAGATTCTTCCCCTTCTCGTCACCACTAAATCAAAGCAAAAACTGAATTGTTTTTTTTTTTTTTTTTATATACTGAAATACAAAATGCTGGGGTGACGAGCAAGGAGGTAACAAGTGATGTACATGATGCCACTGGTGATTCATTCTGGTCTGTTCTAGCAACTGGTCTGTTCCGGTTGTTCTGCCTGCTTCCACTGTGTGAGCATTGATGAGTAAGAACTGCGTCGATGCTTTCCTCTCCGACCTTTTTGCACATATCTGCACATAAAGTACTAGAAAAGCAAATGCATGAGGGTGGAATAAAAGGTCAGGGTTCAAGGTGGGAACTAGCTAAAGGTGAGCTACCCACTCAGGAACAGCAAGAGGGATAAAAATCGGATAAGAAGTCCTGAGTGTAGTTCTCATTCTACCCTGATCTAGTGCCCATGACAAGAAGAATTAAAGTCCAGATTAGGTTCAGATAAAGTGGAGTTAAGTCTGCCCAGTGTAACCTGATCGGTATAGAACTTCTGGAGTGTCAATTGAGATAAGTCAGGGTGTTCCAGGTCCAGGTGTGGGTCTTTCATCACTGCTAAGGTCACTGAATAAGAAGGTTAAAGCACGAGGTGGTTAAAGAGCATCACAAAATAAGGTTCTGATTCCCACAATAGTTTTGACTGACTCGATAAAAACATAAAAATGACACAAGGACTGACTCAAAAAGCACACAAGCGAATATAGTACAATCGCTCCCCCAGACTTAGTTCACACCATCCCTGGTTGTGAAAATAAATCAGAGGAAGCTGAAACACACCAAACAGAAGCAAATAACATAAAAAATAAATAGTTCAGATGGATAAGACAAGTGATAGAAATAGTCCTCTCGGACTCAGTCTGAATCGCCGCTACCGGAGTGACCAGCTGTCCTCCTGTTTCTCGGCAGTCTCTCTGCTCCAGTCGATGTTCCCGCGTGTTCCTTTCCTGGTCGCCTTGTTCTCTGTGGCGTACACTCCTCCTGTGCTCCAATGCAGGCGCCTATGATCGCCCTGAGTATCCTCTTCATGAGGCTGTTGTTCTTCTTCTGGGAATCAACCATCCAGCGCCTGTAGGCGTGATCATCAGTCACATCGGTGAAGTCCTCCAAGTCATACTCACCATCAGCCGGTGGAGTCACATGCTCCACATCATCCATGTCTTCATCATCGTGCTGAACCGGCGCCTTCGGATCATCGCAGGGATGCTCTTCATCGAGTGAGAACACAATGTTCTCCAAGGATAAGAAGTCTGTGAACCCAGGCATAGGGAGCTTGCAGTACAGAGGGTTCCCTTCTTTATCCTGGAACTTATAGGTGGTCTCGTCGCGCAGGATGTGGCATGCGATCAGGTAAGGAGTATCGATGTACTCTATCGCAGAGATGACCGTGTAAGAGCTGAGGTTGATGTTGAAGTGCTGGAACAAGGGTGTGAGCAGACTGCCGCAACGATCCTTCTTATCATCAGTCCGAACCAGTGTGTCTCTGCGGTCAGCGAACATGGAGATGAGATGATACCCTGGGTTGGTCTTGACTTCCTGGATCGGGGTGATGTTCTCTCTGCGCATCTCATCCTCAAGTCCCGTGTAGAGGACCTGGAGCTCTCCATTCGTGATCTTGGAGGTGTACTCCTTCGCGAACAAGACATTGGACACAATCTTGGCGATGATCCGGATAGCAGGGTTCCGGATCTGCGACTGATAGGCCTTGCGAGAGGTGAACTTGCCGGCTGCGATGAGATCCCAAAAGGTGTCTGCCGGTTTGAACTTCTTTTCCACTGAAACCCCCTTTGGCATGTCTGAAATCTCAAGCAGCGTGTTCAGATCGTTGAGAGAGATGGTGCAGAACTTGCCATCAGCCATGAAGGAGAAGGAGCAGTTCTCGTACGTAGGCGCATTCGGGTTCTGGTAAGTGATCCTGCACGTCGCGAGCACTTGCCTGACCAAGTCTGGGTAGAGAACCTGGGCCTGGTAGCAGAGAGGCATGAATCCCATAGCCTGCATCGTGTCGAACACCTCAGTGTCAAGGCCTAGAGCGCCTAGTGTTGGCTGGTGCACGAACCGCGTGGGCAGGATCTCTGCTAGCAGGAGCCTGTTGTATATCGCTGCCGACTCCTTGTCCCATCCCTCAACGTTGAAGTCAAGGAGCATCGGATCATTGAGGTCGATGGGCGCGCCCTCAGTCTTGTTCGGCCATGGGTAACCGGGTGGAGCACTCGCGGCTGGAGAAGCTGTGCTCTTGGTGGCTCGTGCGTTCCGCATCCTTGGAGGCATCTGCAAGACAAAAACAAAATCCCAATATTAGCACAGTTCGTCGGTTGTTCTAGAAACGATGGAACAATCCAATCTTCTTGTTCTATCCAAGTCCATCGATTACTAGACAACCTACACAAGTCTCAATCTCAACAGTGGGAGTCGCAAAGGCCAAGAATCACAAGCAACAAATCAGTTCCTCTTCTATTGAAAATCAATCATGAATTCAATCCTAGTAGCAAGTATACTATCAAGAGCTACAATCTAGGAGGAAATCGCAAAGCATAAAGGAAAAAGAGGATCCAAGAAATCACTCCCAAATCGCGATTTGCATGCGCAAAGAGGGAGAGAGTTCTTGTCCGATTACCTTGATTGGAGAGGTGATTCCTGCAAGACAACCCAATCTCAAGAGAATCCCAAAAGGTTAGAACCAAAATCGATGAGAAAGAGAGAGATGAGAGTTCGCGATTTTTAGGGTTCTAAAAGGGGGGGGGGTTGTGCGGCGAGAGAGATGAAGTGGGGAAGTGGAATGTTTGGGCTTTTAAAAACCAATCAAACCGCTTTCCCTTCCCTTTTTTTTATTATTTTTTTTTTTGTTCGAGAACTTACCTGGGAACAATCGGCGGAACAACCGCTGGAGTGCTCTCCTGGAGTGATCTCGAATTTTCTTGATTTTTCAACCTGCAAGTTAGTTCCTAGAAAGATAAAGACAAAAAGAAAACAATGTTTACACTCACCAGTGGGTTGCCTCCCACCAAGCGCTTGTTTTCTGTCACTAGCTTGACTTCAATGAGCCGATTAGGCTTGAGGGGGATCGCTTAAGGGTATCTCTACACCTTCAGCGATTGTTGTGTCAGCAAGATATGGCTTGAGATGCTGACCATTGACAACAAATTCTCCTCCTCTTGTGTTCAGCAACACAACAGCTCCATAAGGGCGAACCTCCTTAATGGTGAAAGGTCCAGACCATCTAGATTTAAGCTTCCCAGGGAACAGCTTAACCCGTGAATTGAAGAGTAAGACCTGATCGTTCGGAGCAAAGCTTCTGCTGATGATCCGCCTGTCGTGGAACGCCTTGGTCTTTTCCTTGTAGATCTTAGAACTCTCATAGGCCAGATGCCTGATCTCCTCCAACTCGTGGATCTGAATGGTTCGCCTCTCCTTGGCAGGTTTGATGTCGAAGTTGAGTAGTTTGACAGCCCAAGCCGCCTTGTACTCTAGCTCAACAGGTAGGTGGCACGCCTTGCCATAGACCAGATGATAGGGAGTGGTCCCTAAAGGGGTCTTGTAGGCTGTTCTGTACGCCCAGAGAGCATCGTCAAGCTTAAGGGACCAGTCCTTGCGGGTGGTGTTGACAGTCTTCTGCAGGATGTTCTTGATCTCTCTGTTGGAAACTTCCACTTGACCACTTGTTTGAGGATGATAGGCGGTTGCAACCTTGTGTTTGACACCATTCTTGCTCAGCAATCCTTGGAACAACTTGTTGATAAAGTGAGTTCCACCATCGCTTATAACCACTCTAGGCACTCCAAATCTTGGAAAGATGATGGAGGTGAACATCTTGGTTACAACTCGCGCATCATTGGTTGGACTAGCAATCGCTTCTACCCACTTGGAGACATAGTCCACAGCAACTAGGATGTACTCGTTCTTGTGAGAGACTGGGAAGGGTCCCATGAAATCGATCCCCCAGCAATCGAACACTTCAACTTCCAAGATGTAGTTCTGAGGCATCTCGTTTCTCTTGCTTATACTCCCCATCCTTTGGCATGAATTGCATCGAGATATGAAAGCGTGAGCATCTCTGAACATAGTGGGCCACCAGAAACCGGCTTGGAGGATCTTGGAAACTGTCTTGAAGGTGGCAAAGTGACCAGCATAAGAGGAACCGTGGCAGTGGTGAAGGATCCCTGGAATATCAGCCTCTGGAACACATCTCCTGAAGATCCCATCCTTGCCTTGCCGATAGAGATACGGCTCATCCCAGAAGTAGTGCCTTGCCTCCCTTAGAAATTTCCTCTTCTCATTCCCAGTGAACCTCAAAGGCTCTTTCTCAGCTGCCAAGAAGTTGGCAATCTCAGCAAACCATGGAAGGTTCGGGTACTCTTTCTGGATCACTGCAACGAATGCTCCTTCCACGCGGGAACAGTCCTTGATGACAGGTGACGACTGTTCCATGTTGCGCAGACCAATCGCATTGACGTACTCCATCGGTTGTTCCTCATCAAGAACTGTCTCATCTGACACTTTCATCCTGGAGAGATGATCTGCTACTCCATTATCAACCCCCTTCTTGTCTCTTATCTCCAGATCAAACTCTTGGAGCAAGAGAATCCATCTTAAGAGCCGCGGTTTAGCATCCTTCTTCGTGAGTAGGTACTTGAGAGCCGCGTGGTCTGTGTGCACAATCACCTTTGATCCAACCAGATAGGATCTGAACTTCTCAAAAGCGAACACGATGGCAAGGAGCTCCTTCTCTGTGGTTGCGTATCGGCACTGAGCTTCATCTAAGGTTCTGCTTGCATAGTAGATCACGTGAAGCTTCTTGTCTTTACGCTGTCCAAGGACTGCTCCCACTGCAAAATCACTTGCATCTGTCATGATCTCAAAAGGGAGATCCCAGTCTGGAGGTTGGACAACTGGTGCACTGACTAGGGCTCCCTTGATCGTGTGGAATGCGGCTAAGCAGTCGCTGTCAAAGGCAAACTGAGCTTCCTTGCAGAGCAACCGAGTGAGTGGTCTCGCGATCTTAGAGAAGTCCTGGATGAACCTCCTATAGAAACCAGCGTGTCCCAAGAAACTCCTGATTCCCTTCACTGAAGTTGGTGGTTGCAGACTCATCATGACCTCGATCTTTGCCTTGTCCACCTCAATGCCTTTCTCTGATATCTTGTGTCCCAGAACAATCCCATCTCTGACCATGAAGTGGCATTTCTCCCAGTTCAGCACCAGATGCTTCTCCTCGCATCGCTTCAGCACCCTGCACAAGTTTGACAAACAGACATGAAAGGAGCTTCCATAGACGCTGAAATCGTCCATGAAAACCTCCATTATGTCTTCGATCAGATCAGTAAAAATCGACATCATGCATCGCTGGAAGGTCGCTGGAGCATTGCACAAGCCGAAGGGCATCCTCCTGTATGCATATGTTCCATAAGGGCATGTGAACGTCGTCTTCTCCTGATCATCTGGGTGGATGGGAATCTGAAAGAAACCTGAATAACCATCTAAAAAGCAATAGTAAGGGTGGTTAGCCAATCTCTCAAGCATTTGATCAATAAAAGGAAGTGGGAAGTGATCCTTACGAGTCGCAGCATTCAACTTACGAAAATCAATGCACATGCGATGACCAGTAACTGTTCTAGTGGGGATCAATTCATTCTTTTCATTGGTTATCACAGTGATCCCACCTTTCTTAGGTACTACATGCACAGGACTAACCCACTTACTATCAGAGATCGCATAGATCACACCTGCTTCTAGAAGTTTCATTATCTCTTTCTTTACAACATCTTTTAGATTTGGGTTTAACCTCCTCTGATGTTCTACAGAAGTCATCGATTCATCTTCCAGGTGTATTCTATGCATGCACAGATCAGGTGAAATGCCAGGTATGTCAGCTAGAGAATAACCCAAAGCCTTACGATATTTTCTCAGCTCACACAAGAGCAGAGCAGTCTCTGCATTGTTCAGGTCAGCATTCACAATGACAGGATATGTGGAATTGGGTCCAAGAAATGCATACCTGAGTCCCTTGGGAAGGGATTTGAGCTCTACCTTTGGAGCTTTCAGCTCGCTCCATGAGTCATCGGTCTGAGCTGCCGGAACAGACGGGTTCTGAGGCGCGGTTGTTCCAGTCGCTGTGCTGGACTCACTGTTCTCCCCCAGACTTAGATTCGCCACCATTCTCTCAATACTCCTGGCTGAATCCAGGAATTTGGCATAGGCATCAGCATCAACACTCTCTAAGCTCTGCTCGGCTTCAGCTCTGACTAAGGCGAGTTCAAGTGGATCCTCGGTGAGAATCTCCTCTATCATTCCCTCATGCGGCTCTAATGGATCACCATCTTCTTGGACAGTGAAAGTTTGTCCATCCAGCATCGGTTTCTTGAGCATCTGATCCATCTCAAACTTCATCACAATATCTCCAAGGTGGAGATCAATCTTCCCTTGTCGGACATCAATGATAGCTCCAACAGTGCAGAGGAATGGTCTGCCTAGGATCAGGGGATCATTGGAATCTTCCTCAACTTCCAGAACAACGAAATCGGCAGGAACAATTGTGTTTCCAACCAGAACTTGAAGATCTTCTAGGATTCCAACTGGAGACTTCACAGATCGATCAGCAAACACTAGGGACATCCTGGTAGGCTTGAAGTCCGTGTATCCAAGGCGCTTAGCCACAGTATATGGCATGAGGTTTATGCTTGACCCTAGATCGACCAGTGAGCATGAGAAAAGTGTTCTCCCAATCTGAACCGAGAGAACAAATTTTCCCGGATCACCCAACTTCTTGATCCTTCTGTTCTGGAGCACCGCGCTGCACTCCTTAGAGACAATCATGAACTCGCTGTCATCAGATATCTTCCCAGAGATCAATCCCTTGACAAAGCTACGCATGGATGGTATCATCTGGATCGCACTCATCAGAGGGAGCTTGACAGTTAGGTCTTCCAGCATCTTCCTGCACTTCATCTCTTCCTTATCCTTGCGTGTAGCCTTAGCTGGAACAGGGTAAGGCACTTTCGGTACATACTGACGAGCAGGAGAAGGTGCTGCAGTCGGTGGAACAACCCCAGCGGGTCGCTCTGCTTCAGTCGGAACAGTCTCAGTAGGTTGTTCTGCATCTTCCTCATCTGTGGGTACAGCTTTAGGTGGCTGATCCGACTCCTTCTGCTTCCCTTTCTCAGCCGATGTGAATCTCCTGGGGTCTAGATCAGGCAGTTGCTTTCCACTCCTCAAACCTACTGCATTGCACTCCTTGGGGTTCTTGTCTGTTTTTCCAGGGAGAGTTCCTTGCTGTCTCTTCACATTCTCAGCAGTCTGAGCAATCTGAATATCCATCTGTCTCATATGGCTTGAGACATTGTCATACTTCACACTCAGGTCATTGAACATATGATTCATCCTGGTGTTGATGTCGTTTGTGACCTGGTTCAGTGCTTTCCCCTGGATCTGCTGTCCTTGGAGCAGTTGGCTCATCATATTGGCGAGGCTCTTCATGTCATCATGCGGAGCAGTCTGAGTCGGTTGTGCAGCTTGCTGATTAACCGGCTGTTTCTGGCTGTGGAATTGGGCATTCTGAGCTGGGTTAAGGACAAAGGTTCTTCCCTGATTGCCATAAGGCCTTTGGTATCCACTGTTCTGACCCTGGTTTCCTTGAGCTTTATCGTCTGGTTTAGGGGCATTGAACAGGTGGGGATTGTTCCTCACGTTAGGGTTCGGGTGATAGTTCTTGAACTGCCATCCTTGCCCATTCACATAACTCACTTCATGCTGATCCTCAGCCGACTGATCTGCCTCTGATGTGCCTTCCGCGGTAGCTTTATCCTGTGGGGATTCTTCCATGATGAAGACCTGGTTCTGGTTACTCTTAATCAGCTGATCGACCTTGGCAGAGAGCTCATCAATCTTGCTGTTATCAATGCTCTTCACCTTCTGAGTGCGATCAGTCTCGCGGTTATTGTCAGCTGAGCTTGAGGCCATGTTCTCAATCAACTCGAATGCACCTTGAGTGGACTGAGTCATGAAATCTCCCTTACTGGCTGAGTTCAAAGCGTTCCTGTACTCCCAGCCTACTCCATCGTAGAACACTCCCAGCAGATAGTCTTCCTCAAAACCGTGATGTGGGCACTCTCTGCGGTAGACATTGAATCGCTCCCAAGCATCGCAGAACGGCTCGTCCACCAATTGTTTGAAGGTCACGATCTTCTGTCTCAGAGCTGCCGTCTTCGATTTCGTGTAGAAGTGGCTTAAGAAGGCCTCTCGGACTTGTTCCCAAGTGGTGAGTGATCCGGTGGGTAGTGAATCAAGCCAGCGAGCAGCTTTCCCATCAAGAGAGAAAGGGAACAGAGTACACTTGATGTAATCGGGTGGTACTCCATTCGCTTTAGTGAAACCACACATCTTCTCAAAGTGCTCGATGTGGTCCATCGGTATCTCAGCAGGAAGTCCATTGAAGATCTTCCTTTGCACTAGACTTATCAAGGCTGGCTTGATCTCGAAGTCTTGCCTAGTGCACGGTGGAGGGGTTATGGCAGATCGCGTAGCAGGCAGATTACGCAGTAAGTTTCTCTGGCCGATCTGGACCACTTCCTCCTGTTGGTTCTGCTGGTTCGCAGC
This sequence comes from Raphanus sativus, assembly GCF_000801105.2. Lineage (NCBI taxonomy): Eukaryota > Viridiplantae > Streptophyta > Magnoliopsida > Brassicales > Brassicaceae > Raphanus > Raphanus sativus. The sequence goes on from NW_026618582.1 coordinate 10,102, forward strand.
ATTCAGAGCAGCTTGCTCGGCAGCAGCTTGCTGCGCTTGGATCGTCTGCTGCATCTGCTGCATCTGCTGTTGCATGAGTGCAAACGCAGCAGTGAGATCATCTGGATGATCACCCATGTTGGTGTTCGTTGATCTCGGCTGTTGACGGTTCTGTCGTTCCAATCTCGCTAGTTCCTCGTTAGTAAGCTGATGCAATGGTCCTTGTGCGTTGCTCCGAGTATGTCTACTGGTCATGCACCTGGATCATCAGCTGAAACAAAGAAAATAACACGAGTTAGATATCTTAGACTAGATATGAAACCGAAAATTAGAGGTAAAAAAATCTGGTCCCCGTCGCAACGGCGCCAAAACTTGATACACTAAAAATGAATCCTTGCTACTGCCAAGTTAACAGTTGCAATTGTAGTACTTGAGATTCAAATCCAGAGGACCAGTCTACACTCTAGTTCTATAAGTTTCAGAATCAAGCTAAGAAGAAGATATGATTTGGTTGAAATAGGCGATAGTAAACAAGCAAAATAAACACGAGATTGATTCAATTAAACAAGAGCTAGCCTAGGGTATTTCATTGGGTGTTGAATTGGAGCCAAACAATTATTCAAGCGCGATGAAGTGCTTTCTAGAACTCGGATCACTCAGCTGGAACACTCCACTGTCGTGGCAGTGATCGCTTTGCAGATCGATCTCACCACCTAACTGTCGTTGGGATGAGGATCGATTGCAAGCTTTAGAGAACAGGTCCGATCAGTTCACTTACCACCCTAATATCTACTTTCGCTGATTAGGGATACTAAGCTCATTCAATACATGTCAAGTTATCATCCTAAGCGGTTAACTAGGTGATGAACTAGTGATCTAACACAAGTGATCAGTTTAATGAAAGCAGTAAGAACAGTATGAATGAAGAACAGTTATGGATCGCTTATCTATGTTTAGCTCATGTCTCAACACCCTAAACCCTAGGCGAGCAAGGTCACTACTCGATCATGATGCACATAGACAAAGACATAAATCCTGAATAAAATTGCATAAGAACAGAGTAATAAAACAATAGGTTCAGATGATCTTCTCTATGAGAGGATGGATTCTTCTCCCTTACAAGTTGCAGATCGCAAATACTCAGTGTTCCTTGTAAAACTAGCGTAAGAAAAAAAAAAATAGATAGATGGCGTTTTATATGGAGGCGCCAATCAGAAGAAAAGAGATTAGGGCAACAGGGCTTTAATTCCCGAAATAGGAGTTTCCATATTCGTCTGGAACAATCTCCGGATCACTCCGTCTGCTTGTTCCGCTTGAGAGAGAACAGTCTCGGACTGTTCTCTTGAGTGTTCTCCGCAGGAATGCTCCAAAAGGACTTCTTTTCATCAGGCACCTTCTCTTCTTCTTCTACTAACTCCAGACCTGTAAAAGGTCAAAAGGACTAGACTGACACGAATTGTGACTTGAAACAAATGAAAACATATATATACAATGATGTGAAAAACACCATATATCACTCGCCTAGGGTTTTTAGTG
>NW_026618583.1:0-11616 GCF_000801105.2 Raphanus sativus
AAAATGGTCTGAGAAAGGCCACATACCTGGTGTGAGAGCACAATATCAACAATCTTCAAAAGATCTTTCTTGTATTGCTGACGCATGCGCTCAATAACATCAGCCTGTTCAAATAAAAAAATGCTTATGAAGACTCCTCAGACATAGCTAGTTACCACAAAGCCGTTCTTTAACTATTGAACAACATATTACCAGCATGTTATCATTGAATAATTCTTCTACAGATAGGTATTCTTCAAAAAGAGAATGAACAATAACACGGGCATGACTTTCTCTACCACCTTCATAAGACTTTGCAAGGCTCATCAATGGTTCAATGAGCCTTTCAAGAGCACCCCTATCCTTCTCATCACAAGATGATAAATGAGCCTGTCGCAAAAAGTGAACAGCAAAGTTCAGAGAGTAAAACACAAGATACGTCTCGAATTGAAAAACGCAACAGGCAATCACCTCAAGAATGCCTTTTAAAAGTTTGGCAGGGAAATCTGCGGTGAGGGAGTTCCTGGATATACTCTCAAATTCCCTGTACTTTGATTCTAACTGATATCCAATTTTATAGGAAAAGGATTAGAGTCTTGGAACTCAAAACAAATAATGCAGAATGGGATACATATTCTGAATACTACATAAGTGTTTACCATCATTCTGAGATCTTTAGGTAGTCGTGTTGCCAGTACTGCAAAGCACTCTTGCCACTGAAGGAATGGGAGTTCAGGGCTATCAAGGCAATTAAGTAAGTCTTGAACAACCTGCCATTTTTGAGAAATTTAATTATCAAATGATCTTTTGTAAAAGCTGGACCAAATAGAAATATCAAATTGTCTTTACCTCATCTACTTTATGCTCATAGCCGGCAAGAACCATGCGAGCAGCATTTAAAGTTGCAGCACATCTCTGATGAACTTTACCAGAAATTGCCGTTGGAAGCCCTAATCTTGGGAAACCTCCATGGAAGGGTTCGGCCTTTCTTACAGCAGAAGGATCATCAAGATCGAGCTTGGCTATAAGTTCACCAGCCTGTAAATAAAATATTGGATCAATATCTCCATCTGTTAAAGCCAACTTTTGTGTAGCAATGGAGTGAATTTGACCTGCATGGCTTGTCCTTCAGACATTTTGAAATGTATAACTCCTGATGCAGGTGAAAGAAGTGGCATGCACATCTTCATGACCTCAACTTCCGCGTAGGGCATGTCAGCATCAATACTGCTATTATCTGAAACCAAATACCTCAGCAGCTTGCACGGTGTCTCAGCCATCAACTTTGAAGGATCGTGATCATTCTAAATAATCCAAAAATGGCAGATAAGTTAATGCTAAAATAATTTGAGAAATAAATGTTTTAAGTAACATGGGAAAACCAAAAAGAAAAATAAGTTGAAACCTGAAGTAAACAAGTTCTTCCATCAATAAGAAGACGGGTTCCTGCAGCTTCTTCCTCTGCATATATCACATGGCTCTTACCATCCAACTGCAATGACAGTGAGAATCAATGTGATGGAGGTTAAATTGAGGAAGTTACACATGAGTGCTGTTTTGTAGTATGAAACAAAGTCAGAAAACTTGCCTGCATCAACAGACCTCCATCACGTAGAGTGTGTATTTCTGCTACAACTTCTGAGTTGTTCATTCTTAGCCTGTAGCTTCCTGATCCACCGCGGACCACATCAATCTAAAAACATTTATGTCCACTTTAGTTAGTCTCGGTAGGAAGACAAGAAATGCAGCGAAGTATAAATGACACTAGACGCATACCGTATATTTACTTCCTTCAATGTTCAGAGACACTTGAGAATGTACAAGAGATATATGCTGCAAATTTAAGAGAGAAAAAGTAAGCAGAAAGATCATTAGGAGGAAGACAAATGCGGTAGCTGATATCAGAATACCTTTGGGGGAATTTGCCCCTTCTCAAGATAGCCAACATAATCCGAGACTACAGCAGCACTGGTCGCTGATGCTTTCTGTACAAATAGAACATCTAGTCACTAAATAGAAACTTCACACGAAAACCTGATCCCTGAAAAAGAGACACTTACATAGAGAGCCCCTCCGACAACAGAGAGGTACCATGGAGGCCTCTCTGCCCTGACCCGCATAGCAATTCTACTGTCCAACCAACCAGTGTGAATTTTGTTTTCCCGGTAATCAGAAGCCTGATCAACAATTTACATGATCTCGTCAGAGCTCGTAACTTTTGTAAACACAGAATGTACTTTTGTGGGTTGGAAGAAGGAAGCGTACATGTAAAAGGTCAATCGTGTAGTCAACGTTAGTCCTAATTTCTCCACGAATTTGAATTTCTTTAAGCCCAAGAACCATATTTGCTATTGCCAAGGCTCTGGATTCCCCAAATGCAAAAACATGTCCTGAACAGAAGGTTAAAGGAAGCTTCAACTTGTAAACTCAAGAAAAGAAACTGACCTAGTAGCGCACATTTTTCATATAACTTACCAAACTGGGAATCTGAGAACTCGTGGATGCCTCCACCAGACTGTAAAAAAAAGACGGTGATAAATTTAAGACATACCGTCACATAGCCAAACACAAAATATAGCAGATCATATATAGAGATGTGTACCTTGACAGAGAAGTAAGCCCACACATTTGGCTTGCTTTTAAAACTCAACTCCTGTTGCAAGTTCATACGAGTGTTACCCCCACATAATTCTCAGTAAAAGGACTTTGAACTTTGCATTCCAGAGCTATATATTACCTGTACTTTACCACTGGTGGGTTTGAACCCGTCATCAGGGTCCTCACTTGTCACGCGTACAGCCACACAATGACCTTTTGGCCTTATAGATTCAGCTTTATCAAAATCGAAAGGGGAGGCTAGCACGGATGTTTTCCTCCAGGAATCATAACCTCCACCATGTTCTATACCATAGAACCGTCTTATCTCTAACCAAAAGAAAAAAGTGAAACAGATAGTACATTAAACGTGTGCATGGACTAGAAGAAGAACCGCTGCGTCTCAAAAAATAAGGAAGCAGGGCATACCAGGGATTTGCCAGAGAGGAATTCCCTTCCCAACAGCAACTTGCGCAGCAGGAAGATTTATCTCGGCAATCCATTCAGTTACAGGATGCTCAACCTGACCTCAAACATTAAGTCAAACAGGTCTTCAAGCTCTCAAGATAGAATTTAAAAAAAAGATGAAACCTTTCAGTAGTGTGAAACCAACCTGTAACCGAGGGTTAAGCTCTAAGAAGTAGTACTCGCCCGTGTCCATGCTGTAGAGATACTCAACAGTAGCTGCTCCAACATAGTTAACACTCTTGGCCAACCTTCTAGCCGCCTGTTCAAGTTTCTTTATGGTTTCTTGCGGAGCCACGGTGATTGGACCTTCCTCTATGATCTGAGACACGAAACATAAAATAAGAAATCATGCAACAACTTCCCTCCGCCAGTAAGGGACTTAGACAGGTAAAACTGAGTACATAAGAATACATTACACACAGTATTTCTTTGTAAACAAGATAATAAAAAATCCAGAATCTATCATCGAAAACCTTTTGGTGTCTTCTCTGGACACTACAGTCCCGGCTGTGCAGAGCTGAAACGTTTCCATATTGGTCACAGAGCAGCTGGACCTCTAAATGCCGACTCTAGACAAATACAAATAACAGCCATATCATTACCAAAATCTCTTTAGCATAGTACTCATTTAAGAACTCCGCTATGCTTAGATCAAGAGATGTAGTTAAGTAGCAATACCTGTGAAGCAACCTTCATTATGAATATCGGTGAGCCAGGGACCTCACCCTGAACTTGCTTGAAAAGAGCCCGAACCTCGTCAGCGTTATGAACCTAAAAATGAAAGCAGAATAAGAACAGTTATATAGGAATTGGGTAAGTCTACAATGAAAAGAAGAGAGTGAGAGTCAAAAGGCTAATAATGAACACAAGCTAACCTTCCTGATGCCTTTGCCGCCACCACCCCATGATGCTTTGATCATTGCTGGGTAACCAACGACTTGACAACTAGCAATCGCTTCTTCGGTTGTATAGACACAAGCTTGCCTGTAGATCTCCTCCGGGATCGTTACCAAGCTGCTATCTGGAGGTATTTTGACCTGGAAACATAAAAAACTCGGGTCATTTTTCAACAATTCTCTTGTAAACAAGACAGGACTAAAAATTACTCACATGGGATCCACTCCATGGTAGAGTAGGTACATCAGCAGCTTGTGCAATCAAGGAGGAACCAATCTTGTCACCTAATGCTGCCATTGAAGCTGCTGGGGGACCAAGAAATATAACTCCTTTTGCCTTCAACGCATCAGGTAACTCAGGGTTCTCAGATGCATGACCCCAACCAGGCCAAACTGCATCCACGCGTGTTACTTCAGCCATCTGCACATAGTAGACAAAGATGAATTCAGAATAACTCCACAGATCCAAAACTTTCTTGCAGCTTCTTAATGAGGTATTCACCTCAACGATAAGCTGAACGTTGGCATAATTGTTATTGTTTGTTCCTCCGGGAACCTCCACAAACTGATCAGCGATTCTGATATGCTCGGCGTTGATCCTCATGTCTTCAGGAGTTGCCATCCCGACCAACAAGATAGCTTTCTCGGTGCCAAATGTTTCGTAAGCCCATGTTCTGACACTCCGTATAAACTTAACAGCTGCCATTCCATTGTTAGCGATCAAAATACTATGGATTGGCCTTTTCCCTCCAAGTGCAATGCAAAAGTCATCCACTTCAGACACCGAAACATGATTTCTAGCAGGAGTTTGATACCCGTTAATAGAGCCAGCCATTCTTCAGATATCTATCTGTAAAACAGAGACATAGGTGAAACAGGAAACTGAATTAATAAAACACATTAGATACTATCAGTATACCACTGCAGAAATAAATAATGATCTTGATCTACATCAAAAATGCTCAGATGACAGCAATGCTTTGTGTATTTATTAAAGGGATGAAGATGCTTACAAAAAATATATATATATATGACAGCAATGTTTTGCTGTATTTTAGTAGAAGAAGAAGTATACGAAAAGCAAAACACCATCATAAGCAAAGATCTCTTGAAAGTTAGAAATCATCACAAGATACTACTCTTTTTTGAGAAAAAAGAAAAAACTTAATTATCTTTTCCAATAACGAGTTCCTTTGTAGAAAGGAAAAGAAAATCTGAGAGATCTTAAAAAACCAACTAACCAATGATGAAAATACTCTACATCCCGAAATTGAAACAAACAAACAAAAACATGAAATTCCAGAAAAAAAAAAATTTGAAATCAGAAACTACAACTCATCTCAAATTGACGACACAGAAACAGCCAAAACAAAGAGTAAAGTTCAGATTGTGAGATCAGGAATTTCGCAGCTAGGGAATATAAAAAAAAACTCATTAAAAAGGGAGAAAGAGCGAACCTTGAAGAGAGGAAAAAAAAAGCTGAGAATCCTAATTTCGGACGAGAGAAGTCAAAGAATGATTCATGTCAAAGCAGAAGAGAGAGAGAGAAGAGGGGTGGTGGGTTTAAAGAGGCGGGAGAGGGAAGAAGAGAGTTAGGTTGGAGTTAGAGGGAGATGGAAGGAGGTGGGGTCCGGAGACTTAATAGTGGCAGATGAAGAAGATGAAGGTGAAGAGAAAAGGGTGCACGTGGTCTCTGCCTCCGCCACACTCCATACCTTCTCCCTCTTTTTTTTTTTCCTTTTTTCTTTCTCTCTTTTTTTTTTTTTTGGTTAGGAGGCGCCGTAGTTGTTCCTCAGCTACCTCTCTCCTCATCAACCTTCCACTCTTGTTTTTTCCGCACTCTTTTTATTGGTTCTTTACATTCTGTAAAACAAAAACAAAATATGATTTTGTCAAGTGTTTTTTATTGCTTTTTAACTTCTTAACTATTTACCGTACCGTAATTACATGAAGTCAAATTCTTCTCTTCCTTTTTTTTTGTTTGCTCAAAATATGCAGTCAATTCCCTTTGGTCGCATAATAAAGTTTATGATTTTTACCTTTTCTTGATATTTCAAAGGCCTCAAGAATACTTTTTTAGCAAAGCATCAAAAGTACTATGGTTAACAATGTATTAAATTTATTTGTTAAATTTGCTGGATATTTGCATTTTCCATAAAACATTCAGAACTGTCCAGAATTGGTTGTTAAGGAGTACATAGACTTGCTACAAAGAGAAACGATCGTCACATGGACACTAGGAAATGCTTCCCAAATATCTTTTGATGTTTAAGTCCAAAATCATCGAGATACATGTTTTTAAACTAAGTATTTGCATTAGATGTTATGTGAACATGTTTTTCTTTAGAACAGTTATGTGAACATGTTTGTGTGCTTAAAGTATTTCATGGTGATTTTTTTTTCTCGAGAAAGTTATTGTACTGTAAGCTTGTTCGAAAAAATAGAAAAAACATTTATTTGTGCCTAATGAAATAATATACAATGGTTGATGTTAATATATTTGTTAGAGCATCTCCAATGTAAAATTTCATATTTTACTATAAAATAGAGTAAAAGTGAATATTGAGTAAAAATGCTCTAATCCTATTACATTTTTCACTATATAATGTAATAATGAACAAACAAAAAATAGATTATTATATTTATGGAGTAAATTTCATTATAGAGTGAGATTTGGAGTTGGATTAAAATATTCTTACTTCATATTTATTTTTATTTTATTTTGGAAAAAAAAATAGAATTGGGTTGGAGATGGTCTTGGACAACAACGAAAGAAATAAGTAATAAATACTGGTAGTTAGGTAAGCTATGACGAAGACATTTAAATTCCTACCGTCCGTGATAAAAGAACATCTAATATTTTTATAGGCTAATACGTCAAATGAGGACATGAGTCATGGCAAGAGGATCGCATTTGCATGAGATCTAAAAGTTTCGTTTATCTGGTCGGTTTATTTCTGTTTTAAAAAATTATTTGTATTAGTAGAGGATATTATGATATATAAAAAGTGTCAAAAAGAATGACTGTTTGTTAAAAAAAAATGACTGCTACATAAAGAAAATTATTTAAACCTATTTAAGCTGTATTAGTGGTTGTTGACGGAGGGTTTGGTGGTTTAGGCAACCAACCTTTCATGTCGCATAGTTATCATTTGCAATGTATTCAGTATTCTCTTGCACCTGTACATTTATTAGATAGATTATCATGTACTTTGGACCAACATCTATATATTCATCCATAATATCAGATAAGAAAATATTTGTTTCAATGTTTTTGTTTTCTCTTTTTTTTTACTTACGTTCTTTTATCTATTTTATTAAAATACAAACGTGACATATTGATATAGATGTGATCTAATTATTTTAATATAACTATTAAACCATTTTTTAATCATTTAAAAAGTATTATACAAAAAGTGATTAAAAACACAAATATAAAAATTAAATTTCTAAAAAAATCTAATAGAAAAATATACCCGTCCTTAACTTAGTTTATTAGATAGTATTTTGGATTAATATCAGTTTTGCTTCCATCATATGAAATCTGCGCAACTCCTATAATATCAGTTAATTGCTTTTTAGTTACCAATCTTTTCATCTACCTACTTTATACCAGAACTATCACATAATATTACATAGCCATATTTTATGTAAACAATAAAATATAGCACTATATTGAGAGATTATTACACTACAAAAAAATAGTTGTTTACCATCATTTATTTTGTATTTTTGAATTACTTATAAATTATGTAAATGAATTTTGAATCACTTGTATAAATGATTTTGAAAGTGGTGATGCAAATAATTTGTATCATTTTGTTAAAAATTGATGTAAAAACACAAGTATTCACCAGTTGTTGTAAATGATGTTAATATGTATCAACTGTGAAAAGTGATGCTAGCAACTACATCAGTTTTTTTTTTTTTATAACAACTGAAAAACTAACAATTACGATGTATGCGCGCCGGACTCAGAGAACCAAGCCGGAGGCATAGTGTCGACATAAAACACAGCTGAAAGGGAACGTCTAGCAACTCGTGCCAGCCTTTCCGCCATTTGATTTTGCGCCCTCGGAATATGTCGGATTGTGAAAGTAGGGAAGAAAGTCTTACTGCGTTGAAATTCCTCCAATTGTGTAGCAAAAGCTGGCCATTCTCCAGGTGACGACACCATCTTCACCAATTGAGAACAGTCTGTTGCAAAGACTACGTCTGAGAAGTTAAGAACCTTCATGCACTCCATCGCCCATATCAAAGCTTCACATTCAGTTTTTTTAAAATGATGTTAATATTGACATCAATGAACTGAATTCAATTATTTATATCACTAGAGCTATTTCCGGGCTACGTTGGGTTGTTTTCCATATATTTTAATAAATTTAATTTACTTTATAGTTTGTACCTCAACATAAATATATATTTTATACTTATTAGTTATTAAGCTATATAATAAAATCACATTAATAATCGCTAAATTTTATTAATTTACTTTCTGAAACCTTTAATAACATTACATGCATAACAGGTGTTAGATTTATATATAGGAGCCACCAAATTTCTAAATTCCAAACCAAAATAATTCAATGGTATTGTTCCTTACATCCATGCATAGGGATGTTAAAAATATGGTGTTAAAAAGGGATGTTAAAATATGAAAACCCACCCCACTTAAACTTTCCCAATTTAAAATTCATACTGTTAGATTCATTTTAAAATAGGTCTATTAGAAGTTTCCATTTATACCCGCAAATATTACAATAACTCCTTTAAATTAATTTAGATCAATTTAAAATGATATATAGTTTTATGTTTTAATATTATTTTTAATGTATAACAAGTCGGAATAAAAAAATAATTTAAATTATAAAAATATTTATAAATTCTTTATGGGAAAAGAGGTTTAAGTTTGTTAAAAATGTAAAGTCAAAATACGTTAATTGTAACAATTTGCATCTCGCTCCGCTTGTTACCGAAACTGCAAAATCAACTTTTTCTGACAAACCCGAAAAAAATCAGATTTAAAAAAAAAATCACAAATCAGTTTTTTTTTTCTGTTAAGACCACAAAAATAGATTTTTCCATTAGAACCGCAAAATCAGATTTTCCCACTAAAAATTAGTTTTTCTGCCACAATCGCAAAATCAAAATTTTCTCACTAAAACAGCAAAATTCAAAAAACAAAATCCACTAAAACAGAAAAAAAAAATCTAATTTTTCCATTTAAAACCACAAAATCAGATTTTTCTGCTAAAATCCGCTAAAACCGCAAAATATTTTTTATCAAAACCAAAATATTATGTCTATGCCAAATACCAAATACACAAAATCGTATTTCCCATCAAAAAAAAGATTTTTTTTCTTTTTGCCGTGCATATCCTTTTTCTTTCCTGTTGTCAATGTTTTTACGCTTTCTTTGCTTAGAACAAATCTTAGGGGAAGGAAAGAAGTTTGGATGATAATTTAATGACATGTTTTTGCCTTTTGCTTATAAAGTATTGCTTTTTGTGTGAAATATTTATGTTGTTCATACTTAATTATGATAAAATTAATATATTTTTAGATGACTTAGTCAGCCTATCTAAAACTTATTTCTGTATTTTTGCTCTTTGTTGTATGTAAGCCTTCTCTACAATCAGCAATTTAAGTTACTTTTAAATAAATTTTTGAAATGCATTGATTTATAATATACCGGAACAAATATTAATTTTTCTAAAGGTTTCATTTCTTTCACATATCACCAGTTTTTAAAACGATGTAACATCACGATTAGTATCAGTATATAGATAACTAAATTATTTAATTTTTAAAACGTGACACACAAAGTAGGACCTAAACCCTTCTTCGCATAGCTCATAAAATTAGCTACTTGTCGATCATTGCTGATGATAATGGGAGGATTTCCTCTCTGATTCACCATCTCATAACTCAACTCAACATTAATAGAATTAGGTTCCACGCCATAATCCTCACATACCATGATCTTGAGCCGCTCCAACAGAGTTGTAGTTTCTAATGTCACCATTCGACCACGCCTGTCTTTGTCTACCACGAAACTCCACTCCTCGCTGGAACTAGACATCCATTCACCATATTTAACATATATTAGAACCATGTTGATAGAGAGAAGAGAGAAGATAGAAAGAGAGAAGAGAGAAGAGAGAAGAGAAGAGAAGGCCGCGATAAACACAAAGAACAAAGAGGATCGTGGGAGGAGGAGAAAAACGTGGGATATCAAGAAAATATTCTCCAAGATTTTTAGGTTAGATTTAGGAAACTTCTAAAACCGAAAATGGAAGTTTCCATTTTTTCCGGATTTGCCTAGAATACGTATATATCCAACCCAGAATATAGTACAACACATGCAACACTTATTCTTCTTTAGGCGTCACATAAGATAAAAGGCATAAGAGCCTATGACACAACTTCTAAGTAAGGTGCATCATAGAGTTCAAGATATATATCGTTATATATCTGCTGGTACACTGAAGACATACTGCTATATTGTGACGTAACTAATTCTAGCTCATATATAGGTATGAAGAAACATTAGTTTACGTTATATACCAAAGATATATCTATGTATTAAACTTAGTTTCGGTTTTCTGTATTAAGCAGACTAACGGAATGTGTATTCTATTTTGGCTAGAAGAGAAAATAAAATATGATTCCTTATTTTTAAAAAAAATAAATTTAAACATATAAATTATTATACCTTTTCTTTTGTTCAAAAAAATAAATTATTATACCTATGTTTCCAATACTTTTCATATTTTTTTACATTTTCAAAGTTATAATTACTATTTTTCTCATCAACCAAGGGCAAAACAAATAAAAAAATGTCAAAAGTATGAAAAGTCCTAAATGGACAATAGAAAATTCAAAGTATCTCTTTTTTCCAATTCTCTCTAAAACCAATTGTCCAACTAATTCTTTTTGGACCTAGTTTACTTTGTAAATCGATTAATCCACACTTGTTTTCCAACACATACCAACTTTAACATCCAAAAGCATAAACATACAAAATACTCAACATCCAAGAGCACAACCTAACAAATTCAAGGAACAAAACGAAATGTATTACAAGAGTAACCAAAACTGACATAAAAATAAAAGTTTTATTCAATTAGGTGGAATAAAACGAGAAGTATTACAAGAGTAACTAAAACTGACACTCGAAAAACTGCCCTTGCTCCTCTTGATTAGTTTTGTACCATAGTCCCCTTGCTATTATTTGAGGAGACCACTAATCAAAGTAACCTTTTGCTCATGTGTTTATTACATGTGTGACATTTCCTATGTGGCAACTCCACACTTCACCTCACACCATATTTTTAAAAGTCCATCCTTGCCTAGAATATTTACCTCTCATGTCATTCTAATGGAAAAATGTGATATTGAAAGGGGATTGAATGTTATTAATATTTACGTGATGTGCTTTTGCTAAATGTCCAATGCTTTACGAAATGTCCACTTACATCGCTACACCATAAACTACATTTTATATGCCTCTTTTATATTTTATGTTTATACTGAAGTTATAATGCTCGCAGGTGATATATTATATGATACTAACATAATGTATACTTCTTTTATATTTTATGTTTATACTGAAGTTATAATGCTCGTAGGTGATATATTACAATGCTCATACTAAATATAAATAATAATAATTTTG
>NW_026618584.1:0-11611 GCF_000801105.2 Raphanus sativus
ACTTACTTTATTAAAGTAAGTGTTATTGATAATGGTCAAGATTTTAAATCTTGATCACGGTGGTCAAGGTTTAAAGATTTTTACACCTAAGTTTGGAGTTCGAATCTCAGGTAGAATGTTCAATTGTAATATCGTCTATATAATATTTCTCATTGTTTCTAATAGTATAATAAATCCGATAAAAAAAAACTAGATTAGAAAAGTGAAACGACAGCGTTTGAAACAAATGAGTCACACAATAAGATCTTTCTCCCAACATGAACCTTCACTTGTTGATTACAAAGACAAACTCAGAACCAAACATTAAACCAACTTCATTCAGCCCCCAACAAATCCGGTCTCCACAACCGGTTAAAATGGTCGGTGATGACCAGTGGGCAGAACGTTTTCTTGATAAGACCCGGAATTGCCCGAGACCCATCACAACTCTCTACAGACTTTCTCTCTTACCTAACTGAAAACTACTCTAAGCCAACAAAGTCTTCTGTTCAAACTAAACACACACATGCACACACAGCTTACATCTCTCTCCCCCTCTTTGTATTGTTTGGTTATACATTTTTTGTAGTCAAAAGAGCTCAATGATCATCTTTTAAGGCTTCCAACTGGTTACAGATGTCTCAGGGGAACATACCGCTTCAACAGTCAGCCGTTTCAACACATTCGGACACGGATCTTTCCCGAAGTTACTGTTGGATATCGTCACTGCACATCTCGCTTTCCCTACACACTTCTGCAAGTAACAAAAACACAGAACAGTTTTGANAAAAAAAAAAAAGAGTGTGACTGCAGTTTTATCTTAAGTAAAGATTCTTTTATCATTCTTACCCTCTCTAAGATAGCGTATGAGGTAGCTGCGTGACACTCTCCTTGCTGGTAACTCCCACATTTTCCTAAAGGAGTCCCAAAGCTAGCAAACTTGATAGCTGAAATAGCTTGACCAGGACTACATTTCAAATGAACTTTGGGTCTACGAAACGTTTGTCCTTTCCCATAGCTTTCGATTTGCCAGTTCTTGATATTGGGATGGTATTCAGAGACTTCAGCACAGACTCCAGAGACCGATCTTTTGACCAAAGAAACAGCTGATGGGTTTCCTCCAAGCTCCTCGAATATCACCAACAGGTTCTGGCTCGGTTTTAGCCATGATCTGGGGACATGGTAGTATCTCTGTGTAGGCTGACCACAGCCGGATAGGCACTTGTTCGGTTTGTATGTTCCTGTGTAGCTGCAATGACCACAGTCACCAGTGGCAAAGGCTGTCCAGTATCTCCCAATGCTCTCACCGTTCACCCATATCTGACCTTTTCCCATTCCTTCCATGTCCAACGCAAGCGGCTCGTTTCCTTCAGGTGCATCAAAGTAAGTCTGAAACACACACAAAAGAAGTATCAACCCATTAGCTCAGATTCTAAAGTTAGAAAAAGCTTTATGGAGTTGTGTTTGATTAAGACAAAGACCTTGTGCCATGTCAAAGGCTGAGGCTTTTGTACAATTAAGGAGGCATCCATCCACCCATTAGAGGGAGTGTTGGTTGGATATGCAAGATTCATAGCTTCTCCTTTCAATCCCACCTGGTAAGTCCATTTTTGCCATGACAAATCACGTTTCCCTTGAGACAACCCGTGCAGTGCCACTGGTCCCAAGATTCCAGTATTCCATGACTCGAAGTGTCCACCCACATTCTTCAAATTTTGAGAAAACAAAAGGGATCATCAGTATAAAAGAGATAAACAAGCAAAAAAAAAAAACAAATTAAGCAGCATATGAGAAAAAGAAAAAGAAAAAGAAAAAGAATACTAACTGGCAATCCAACAGCAACACTCAGCAAAGCAATTCTGTTAGTTCCAGAACGTAGATTGACCTTTCCCCTATAAGTGAATCTCCTGTTTTGCCTTGTTCCAAACGCAGAACCTGCAGTTTATATATGTATTGAAGTTTGCATATCAGAAACTCTCTAAATGGAAGTTAATGAGGTAAAACTATTCAAAGTATCATACCTGAAAGCTGTCCATTGACAAAGATATGCACGGCATGGCCTGTGGACTGGATAATGAGAGTTGGTAGCTCTCCTCCATGCAGGAATGATTCAGTTTCGCCAATATCAACACTACATACAAATTCCAAATATTTGGTTTAGCAAAGTTCTGAGAAACAACAATATTGAAGCTATATGGAAAATGTTTTTTTTTTAAAATAATTTATTTACCTGGTCATATACCAAAGATAATCGCTAGTGTCACGTGTGACATTGATCTGCTCCAAGAGCCCTTGAGTGGTGAATGTGGATCTGTCATCTAGAGAAGAAAGATCTTCCAAGTAACTCTGCCACTGGAAGTTCGGTGCGTTTGTCGGCAACATTTCCATCTGTGATGTTTGAACTCCAACCTGAAAATCAATCAAAATAGAAATTCACAAACATAATTGGAGGAACCACAGTTTCTAGTTTCATAACAATCATATAACACACTTTACCTTTGCGGTATTGAAGACTGCGTTTCTACAATCAGGAAGAATGCTGATGGACCAAGGAGGTAAGTTGTAATGAACGTTGTTAAACAACACTCTTGCTGCTGATTCTGTGTCATAGTTTGCAAGGAAAGCTGAACAATCTCCCGACTCTGAAGAGTACACATGAGCCTGTGGAAAAATAAATCAAAAATCAAAACAAGTTTCCACAGCCAAACCAAACCATAACACTATCAAATTAAATCCATTCAAACCTGTTGCTTGTTTCCTAGAGATGTAACAACAGGATCAGTTGAAACCAGAGATTTTTCACACATCTTGACAGCTCTGTGAAGCTCCTTTAGATGACCATATTTAGGTTCCCTGATTAAACCTATTTAACAATCAATCAATTAGTATACTAAGCATTGCATTAACCTTGTATTATAATTAATGTGGAGGGATATGTTTTATACCATATTCATCAATGGGGGCATCATAATCATAGCTGGTAGTGACAAATGGACCTCCGGCTGTTCTTCCAAAGTTAGTTCCTCCATGATACTGTTACAAAGAAAGATTGCTTTTAGGAAACCAGATCTTAAACCGACGTTTAATTAAGCGGTTTAATTGTATACATACCATGTAATAGTTAACAAAGGATCCTCCTTTTTGTATGAAACGTGCAACAGCAAACGCCAGATCCTGAACTGGTCTATGGTGCATTGGCCCACCAAACTCAGTAAACCTTAAGATACATATCAGTTCAAAGATTATCAAATTAGAAGATGATAAGTTCATGTATATACATATGAAGTAAAAAGAAAATGAGTAATCTGTACCAGCCACTCCATGCCTCTGTCCATATTAATGGCTTGTATGGCTTGTCGGGAGCAAATGAATCACAGTAGAAACCGTTGCATGTGTTTATCTGTCAGCAAAATACCAACGAGTGTGTCAATACCCAAAGCCACCTTAGTTTTGAGTTTATGCTGCGAACAAGAAACTAACCACAGGGTCAGGGGCATCGCCTTCTTTGCACATCACCCAGGGGACACCAGTCTCAGTTGCTACAGCCATTTTAGCAGCCCATGTCATGTAGTTGTGACCTTCTGCTCCCAATAACTGCCCTTGTCTTCCATACTCATTCTCAATCTAAACATTCACAATAAAAAAAGATGACACCTTTCTAAATTAAATCACATAGATCCTAAAGAAGAAACATAACTGCATGATCACACTAATCATAGTATTAACCTGAGAAAGGATAATGGGACCACCCTGGGACTCATACAAGTTCTCACTCTTCATCAGCTCAACTATTCTCTCAGTGAATCCTTGCATAGCTCTCTGCAACGTTACCCCCCAAGAAGATTAATATTCACATTCTAATAAAGTGGAAAAATGAACAATTGAAACTAAAAAAAAAAAAAAAGAGACCTTGAAAGGCTCGTTATCTGTTCTGAAGCTGATTCCAGGAACATACTTCAGCCAAACAGGGAATCCTCTGTTCAAAAAAACTAAAACTTTAGAAACGAGAGACAAATCTAGAGGCAACTGAATCTGAAGAGACAAGACAAAAGGTCAGAGGAACTATGGTTGTTGTTACCCGAAGTTCCACTCAGCACAAACATAAGGCCCAATTCGAAGATGAGCATATAGACCAGCTTTGTGTATCGTCTTCAGGAATCTCACCAAATCATTTCTCCCATCAAAATCGTACTGAAAAGGAACAAGTAATTGTCAAAAAAAAAAGACACAACATAACGTAGAACTAGAAACAGAACTGAACTAAACAAAAAAAAAAGAAAAGAAAGTGAGTTACTTTGCCAGGAGAAGGCTCATGGAGATTCCAGAAAACATAAGTCTCAATCACATCAACGCCTCCATCTTTCGCCTTCTGAATCAAACCTTCCCACATCTAAACCACAACAACAACAACAAAAAAGTTCACAAATTTTGATCAAATGTAAGAAACAGAGAGTCGAAGTTTGGATTTTTCGTTAAACAGAGAGTCAAAGTTTGGATTTTTAGAAATCTTACATCAGGTGTGCTTCGAGGGTAATGTATAGAGCCAGAGAAGAGGATTCGTCTCTGCCCATTTATGAGAAGTGCTTTACGGTCATAAGTAACGCCGCATTGAACAAAACCAACGCCTAGAATCAAAAACCCTAAGCACAGCCAGAGAATCAGTCGTGGAGAAGTATCACCAGTCCCCATGCTCTGCATTAACCTTCTTCCTTCGAGAGACTGACTACACGTATAGAAGAGGAGAAGAAGAGGAAGTGTTACACTTCTTCTTCTGGGTTTAAGGAGAGAGATAGAGAGGAGTAAAGAGGAAGAAGACGAAGGAGAAAGAAGAGAGGACGAAGGGGTTTTATTGCACTTCACAAGTGTCTATTGGCATCACCACTACGTGGCCGTGACCTACCGACGCTTTCCCACCATTTTTTACTCTTCTTTTATTTAATTATTTATTTATTTATTTGTTTTATTAACATCAAAATTAAAATAAGATATCAAAAAGAAAAGAAAAAGAAGTCTTGTGATTGATGTAGTAAGATCCGGGAGGTGGTGATGCTGCCCCTTTCTCCTTACCGGCTTAGAGGACGAGTGCGGTGGAGCTTAGTTGAGCGCTATTAAGCACCTGGGTGTGTGTTGTCTCGTCGTTTGCTGGAACTTAGGTTCAGTTCATTATCCCAGCCCGGACTATGAGGGCAGTCCTTGAGCGGGTTTGAATCTGCGGCTATGAGGGAAAGCAACTTGTTCGAGCAGGCATTTGAATCAGCTTCTTGCTAGCATTGTGTGCCTCATGTTCTGGTTTCGAGTTTCTCCACTGTTGTTTGTCTCGGTTCAACCTATCATCCGACTTGTCAAGAATTCTATCAGTACTTATTGTCCTGTTCGCTCCAAAGCAGAACGGCTCTAAGTTCGATTGCTTTTGATTCCATGTTTTTTACCTTTTTTTTGCCGTGGAATCAAGTCTAGAGATTTTGTAATTTGTTAACACATCTTGTAAGTCTCAAAGTTCATTTTTGAAATGATATTTACACTTTAGCAAAAAAAAAAAAAGCAGCTAATCACGCTAAGCTTTTTCTTCGTGTCTATTTTTTCCTGTATTGCTTAGGTTAATATATAAATGTGAATATTGTTGTGGAGTAGATGTTTAAAGTCATATTAAGGAAGAACAAAATTATAGAGTACGGAAAGTACTTTAGTTCATTTTAGTGAAGAAGTGTTTATATTGATTAGTCGTCGAAATGGATTCACATCGTACATGTGTCTTCCACTTTCGTTTCACAGTGTGTGCCTGTCATTTACAGCTTTAGCATAATAAATTCACCATTTAACATTGTTCCAAATTTTGATTTTGTAGTATTGTAGCGTCTGTATATGGACTTTTCTTCAGCTTTTGTCGTGTCTGAATAATGTATGTAGTTTTTATCGGGAAAAAATGGTTTATATACACCAGTTAAACATGTTTATAATAAGTTGTTCAGGTTTGAGCATGAGGAAATATTTCTTGTTTAATACTAATGGTTTTCAACCAAGGGTTTATGATGGAAAAAAAAGTATAGATGAACTTGAAAAGTGCATGTTTGTGTTTTAAGTACAAACTGTTTAGTTTTCTAAATAGAAGTAATTATTTCGTGAACGCTATAACAAAAACTCCAAACTTTAATACGAAACATAAGAAAATAATCTTCAAAAAAAAAAATAAGAAAATAATCGAAGCTTTGTTACTTAAAACATACGGCTTTTGACAACATATTGTTCATTCGTTTTAATACCATCAAACTGAAGGATTTAAGTATTTAACACTACAGCTGGTTGAATCCTTTGATTACCTTCTAAAATTATGCTGCATTTATTAGTACTATTATACAGCTTCCTCTTTTCTGTAAACTTCCTTGAAGATCAGTTACTAGATCACTTGGGTTCTTGGATCTGGTGAGAGTTCAAATCCATCAAACCCACTTGGGATTTAATTAATAGATGCTTCCTTAATCAAGGGTTTAGCAGTAAGACAGTAAGTAACTCTGAAAAAATAACTTTATTTAAATCACTCAAACATGTGAATGTGCTGCTCTCTTGTAATGGATGGTTCATATTCCAGTTTTACACCCCCAATATCATTTTTACGCTAGTACCATCCACCGACACCGACAAGCAGACTTGCGTTAATGGGTTTTACTCGTGATTTCATAGTCTGCTAGGGGTATATATGGAACTTACAAAATGTTCGATCAATAGAACTCTCCAAGAACGTACGGTCCGACATATAACTTTCACTTAAGCAAACTCTTTTGTATATTCCAAAAAAAACTTATTTCAATATAAGATAATAGTTTTTGAGTTTGGTCAGATTTGTAATCAGATGTGATTCGATAGAATCAACCAGCTTTTCTTATTGTCGGGGGAAAAAAACTAAAATTTATTATGAGATTGTTGATTTTTAATAGTATTAGTTTTACTAGTTAGTAGACTATTTAATCATAATGCGACAAATGGCTAGCGACTAGAAGAAATTTCAATTCGTACGAATCTATTAGTGGACCTTAGCGGTCAAAACAAAGTCTGAGTTTTCACAAAAAAAAAAACAAAAAAAAAAAACAAAGTCTGAGCTTAACTAATAATTTATCTGAATTTAATTTTAATAGATCAAATAAATCTTATTGTCGAGATTTCCAGCTTTTGGTAGTGTCTCCACGGGATAATTATTAATAAAATTTTGGAGGGATTAAGGATTTGTGTTAAACCCTAGATTAGACTAAGACTTAGAAGGCGTGAAGTGCGGAGAGAAGACGGACTGACGGAGGAAAAGGGAGGGCATAAAAAGAGTGGGCCAATCCGGCACGCAGTCGCATTACGCTTTGCCTAAACTATACGGCAGGCCCACTTCTTTGCTGCAGAACCATATATTTTTGTGATTCAATTTTGATTATGTTTGTGTTTAATCCATTGTTTTATACTGTGTTACAATTGGGATTTTATACAAACAAATAGATACAGACTCGGCTATATACATTTATACAAACAAATAAACATAACCTCGTCTATATTACATCAAATTTGATTTAATCTTCTCTCAACATCTCTAGTAACTTAATCAATGGCAACTTAAAATAATTTTATCTAGGTGAGCATGTAGTGATGATATGTTGAATTAAATTTACTTTTGAATCTATTTAAATTGCACCTCAAAAAGAACAAGTTAAGGTATATATCAAACACTGATTAAAATATCAGTTACAAAAAGAACACTGATTAAAATATGATTTTTGATGACATATTAACTCTCTATTACCATGTTTTACGTTCTAAAAGTAAGGTTATTCAATCACATTATCATGTTTTATGTTGGGTGGTGGTTGAATTTCGGTCAGAAAATCACCAACCCTAGTAGTTATCATTTTAACAAGGGATAAAACACAAACCTCTAGAACTTTGTTTCATAACATTTCCAATATTAAAACTATTAACTATCTCACCGCTCTTAGTTATATGTTTGGGAAATACCGTATTGAAAAAAATAACAAAAGCAAATTAGTAACTACATGTAAAAACTCAAATGTCGGTTTGTTTAGGTGTAGGAGGATGGTGCTTTAAGGTCCTACCCTACCTGTTGTGGTTCTGTCATCTGTGAAAGGAGACGAACTCGCTGGCACGTGGGAAAAGCTTCGGTGCATGTGTCTCGCGTGAGTTCTTGTCCTTTTCCTGACCAGTTATTGAAAATGAACCACCTCTCATTGGCTTCGAACCTTCGTGAAACCATAAGATTCCTCACTCCGTTAGTGGGACTCCATTACTGTGAGCTGTTATATTTTCTCATTCTACTATGTATTACTATTTGTTAGAAGAGACACCTCACACGCCTCTCACCAAAATAAGATTCGTCTGTCGGAGTTCCGATCCTTCGCTTGTTCCCAAGACAAATAAAGTTAATTTTCATTCTTGTGCGTTGTAACATCGACCTATGTAGTGTTAGATTTACATACTCCCATATCTTGAAGCATCACCTTTACTATCCTTCGAATAGATACACAATGTTGTGTTGTTGTATACTTTACAACCATATGTATTGATTTATTCTTTTTTTTTTTGCGTCTTAGTATTATATTAAAAGGCCAAAGGCCAAAAGTACAAACATTTAAAAAGTCCAACAAAGAAGGACTGATACAACAGGTCTTAGAGGGTCACCCGCAAACCCATTAAAGTGGGTCACCAACCCACTGGCCCAATTTAAAAGCCCAAAGAACCCAACACAGAGGGTGATCAAACTTGCTTGGCACGTGACAATCAGATCTACTACGCGTCATCCATCCTTCTCCGGCTTCCGAATCAACGCCACGACTTCTCTCTGTCGGCACCGGAACCGGGACAATCACAACCAACGGAACCCTGAATCCAAAGCTCAACAACGAGCCGTCATCCCCAAACAAGATCAGCGCTTTCACCATGGATTAAAACCGCCTACCATCGATCCTCGATCACCAACATACAGCATGCAGCGTCAAAGTCACATCGAGAGGCAGAGTATCGGTTGAAGCACTTAGTCGTAAATCAGCAAAATCAGTATAAAACCGAAAACAAAACGACGGTAGCGATAATGAAAAACACCACCACCTTCTGGGAAACCTATAACCAGAGATGGAGATGCTGAGGGAGCCACTCCTCCCAGAATCACAAGCCGGAGAAGCCGTTGGTAAACGACCCAACGCTTCCCAGAGTCAGAGCCAGACCACCACCGAAAGGGTGCGAAGCCGAAAACGGAGAAAACGTCACAAAACCTTGAAAGATGTGCCGTCCAGACAAAAGCTTTAAAGATATAGCCGATAGAAAACACAATATGTATTGATTTATTCTAAACTTGTACAATTTTCACTAACGTAATAGAAAAAGAAAAAAAACTTATAATCACTGACGCCGAGGGTAAAGAGGAATGGAATCTAGGTCGGATCCTGACACTTGATATGGCGCCACGTTAGTCGTTCGTTAGCCTTCGCGCCTTTGACTCTTCGTTGCTATCCTTTTCATGTCGCTTTTTTCGTTTATGTAACTTTTGATGGTTGCTTTAAACCTTTTTTTTCTTATCTAACTTTTCCACTATAGAAAGAAAAAACTTTAAACCAACACAAAGCCAACCCTTTACAACATTATGGAAGAACAGGAATTATTAATCATGAACTACAAACATAATAATGGCTTAGCATATGAGACATGTTGTAGATTACTACTCCTAATTACCGTTATCAAAGAATCTACCGTTGTCCGTTGAGCTCATCATCATCATCTCGATCAATTAATGATTAAGTTTTTACTGTTGTTGATTGAAACTAAACTTTTTATAACGAACTTGTCGTGTAAATTACAATCTTCCGATTAAATATTTTGACATATTCGTAATTAATACAATCACAACAACATTTTCTGACCACTAGCTAGTACATGCAAAATAAGGAAACCGATATACAAACTTGATGGAGATATTTTTAGATGGAGCTAGTAAATTTACAATGCTACCACACATTGCTTCAAAAATAAGAATTCATCATCTAGTACTTCACATGTTTTGGAGTCAATCATAAATAGATATATACCCCCCCACACACCAAAAAGAAGTAATTTGTGTTTCATGGAAAACATTACATTAAATGTTGATAGTGGCATGACTGTAGTGTCCCTCATATTTGGGAATGCAAAACCAGTTGCATGAAAAGTACCTACTTCGAGATTAATCTAAGCTATATAATGTTTCTTTGATCAATGGTAATGGGTATATAGCTTGATTAGTCAGTTAAGCCTAAAAAATACGTAAGTGTAAAACTTCATAATTTATTGCCAGTTTTATGAAGTCCAACACAATTAGTGGTATGCTATAATAACACTAACACCTATAGATTGGTAATTCATCTTTGTTAGACAAAAGGCTTTGCATGAAATGATATAATAACGGTCATAAAGGAGACTTGTGTTTATGAGCTTAGTGGAATCATTATAATACCGTACATTTATATAATTTAACGGAATCGGAAGCCATTATGTATTATAAAATTTCGCCTGTGATTCCGTAATCAAACATACATAATTATTTAACATTATCTATAACATTTGTTGTTTGGCCACGAGAAAAAATGATACAGACTGACCATGCCGTTGAACATAGTAATCGAGACCGATGGTCTAGTTGACTATGCAAAGAGACATATACATGCACGTAGCAATAATAGCCTCTTTACCTATATCGATTTTGCAAAGAGATATCTTAATAAATTAACGTTCACCATTATTACTTGGTTTAACAAATGAAATTTGCTTAATATAAATTTATTACTTCACAACATTGAACATTTTTCGTTGCTAATCATCATTTGCCTATTTGGTGGAGGCCGTCTGCCATCCAAATGTTTATACATTGTAGAAAAAATTAATGTTATACACAAATATTTTATGTTAGTTAGGTTAAAACTGAAAAATCTAATTCTTTTTTACGGCTATAAAAGCATCTTCAACTCCACTCTATATTTTACTGTAAAATGAAATGGAAAATGAAGTAATAAAAAAGAAAAAACGATTACTCCATATACGAAGTAATGGATTTTTTTTTGTTTACCACTTCATTTTCCGCTCTATTTTATGGAGCATGAGTTTTTTTTGTTCACCACTTTATTTTCTACTCTATTTTGTAGTAAAATATGGAATGAATTGGAAATGCTCTAATTACAAAGAAATGTGTATTTTTTTTTTGACGTCTAGGAAATGTGTATTTATAATATTATATTTGTCAATTATCATAAACTGTGCATTATTTAGTTTGTTGCGGCTGCGAGTTCCTAAAGTAATTAGGTGTTTTCCTGCACCATGTGCAGAAATAAAAGTTTTAAAAGATAATTTATTTTAAAATACAAATTTTATTAATTTTTTATTTTGTTAATTTTGATTTTATTATTTGCTTACAATATATAATTTTAATTTAATCATATGTAAAACTTTAAGATTAAAAAAAATATTTTTATTCAATGTATTTTAGTAATATATATGTATATCTTTTTCTAAAAAATATTCAGTCAAATTTTGTAAATGTAAGAGAAAATTTTGTTAAGTGTATAATTATCAAAACATAAAACTAAATAATTTTCTAAAATTTATGGATATTAAAAAT
>NW_026618585.1:0-11608 GCF_000801105.2 Raphanus sativus
ATTTCTATTTTTGATAGTAGACATCTAAATAATGATGTGAAAATGTTGTTTCATAATATTGTTTATCTATCTCTAATGCATACTTATTTTTGAAGTCTTCATCATATTTAATTTGGTGGCTTGAGAAACAGGTAAATGAGCTTTTAGGGTTAGCTTATTATATTTTTTCAAACTTGATGAATAAAAATACATTATTGAATAACTAAAATGTAGATATGATTTCCTTTGGAATATTGTTCTGCATGTGCCTATTAGTTGTCAACCTTCTCAATAAGCTAGTTTAGCCATTCCATTTTCTTGCATGAACCTTATTAGGTAATTTTAATTAAATAAAAAATAGATCCTTACCATCATATAACTTTCAAGGAAAAAGTTAGGTGAATATATATAAAACTGATATGTATAATGTGATCGAGTGAATGCAACAAATTCTTTAACAGAACACGAATTGTTTAAGTATAAGGTATTCCGAATAAAACACAATTTCCGGTTTTAGAAAATGGGTTTTACAAAATTATTAATACTCTTTGCACTAGGTTAATAAATATAAAGTTATATTTCGAAATGGTAATTGTGGGGATGACTATTAATAATGTAACCTTTGCCCGTACAGATTTGAGTTCTGAAATTCATGCTTTTGATTAAATTACAACTTAAACAACATTTGAACCGAAAATTGTTCAGACATTTTTTATAACATTCAGAAAACTTAAAAACAATACCGAAAGGCATCACTTGTGATTAATTTAAATTCTTTATACAATGCTCGTAATATAATATATATGTATAAGGATTGATCAAAAAATATGTTTCATCATGTTTAATATGAAGTACTATATTACAAAACCAACCTTAGCTCAGTTGTTAGAGCGGAGGACTGTAGTTGACACAGCAAATCCTTAGGTCACTGGTTTGAATCCGGTAGGTCGGATATTTTTTGTTCATCCTTTTTAAAAAAAATATTCCAAACTAGTTCAGTATATTTTGCATATATATTTTATCATTTAAAAGGTCTTTGATGAAATCAAAAATCTAATAGCGTAAAATTAACATTTGGTTTCTTGTTGGAAATTAGGGTTGACTTATTTAAATCCGCCTAGATTTTGTTTCTTTCAGACAGGTTTCACAACCAATATTTCTGTATGAAATATTGCACTATGATATTGAAATCCAGTGGAGTTATTGATGTTGTTGTCTCCTTTGGCATGGTCTGAAATTGGGAATATACATAATCTAATTAGCATAATTTTCATCCTGCAATCAAGACAAAAAAAACAATTATGGATATAATTTTTGCCAACCATTATCAAATGAAAAATTTATTATAAGTTTAATTTAAATATTCCTCATAAAAATTTTCATTAATATTTTGTAGATACATTAAAAAATTAAAAGAGTTCAAAAGAAGCGTATACTTAGAAGTTTGTTTTAGTTTTGGAATGATTTTGGGAAAAACAGATTTTGGAAAAACATTCTATTACTCGTGTGAAAGCTACAAAACTGTTGATTCTATATTTGTATACTTATATATCCATGCAAGAATTATCATATAAATCCGACCTTAGCTCAGTTGGTAGAGGGGAGGACTGTAGTGGATGCAGAATATCCTTAGGTCACTGGTTCGAATCCGGTAGGTCGGATACACTTCATGAAAATGAATTTGATTTCTATTTTTGACAGTAGACATCGAGATAATGATGTGAAAATGTGGTTTCATAATATATGTTTATCTATCTCTAATGCTTACTTATTTTTGAAGTCTTCATCATTATAATTTGGTGCTTGAGAAACAGGTAAATGAGGTCTTAGGGTTATGTTATTATATTTTTTCAAACATGATGAATAATAATACATTATTGAATAATTAAAATGTAGATATGATTTCTTTAGATTGTTCTGCATGTGCCTATAAATTGTCAACCTTCTCAATAAGCTAGTTTAGCCCTTTCCATTTTCTTGCATGACCCTTATAAGGTAATTTTAATTAAATAAAAAATAGATCCTTACCATCAATATAACTTTCAAGGAATAAGTTAGGTGAATAAATATAAAACTAATATGTATAATGTGATCGAGTGAATGCAACAAATTCTTTAACAGAACCTGAATTGTTTAAATATTAGGTATCCCGAATAAAACACAATTTTCCGGTTTTAGAAAATGGGGTTTACAAATTTTTAATACTCTTTGCACTAGGTAAAATATATAAAGTTTAGATGTCAAAGTGGTAATTGTGGGGATGACTATTAATAATGTAACCTTTGCCCGTACAGATTTGAGTTCTGAAATTCATGCTTTTTGATTAAATTACAACTTAAATAATATTTGAACCGAAAATTGTTCAGACATTTATTTATAAAATTCAGAAAACTTAAAAACAATACCGAAAGGCATCACTTGTGATTAATTTAAATCTTTATACAATGCTCGTTATATTATATATATATATATATATATATATATATATATATATATATATATATAAAGATTGATCAAAAAATACGTTTCATCATGTATACATGTGAAGTACTATATTACAAAACCGACCTTAGCTCAGTTGGTAGAGCGGAGGACTGTAGTTGACACAGCAAAATCCTTAGGTCACTGGTTCGAATCCGGTAGGTCGGATATTTTTTGTTCATCCTTTTTTAAAAAAATATTCCAAACTAGTTCAGTATTATTTTTGCATATATATTTTATCATTTAAAAGGTCTTTGATGAAATCGAAAATCTAATAGCGTAAATTATAATTTGGTTCTTGTTAAGAAATTAGGGTTGACTTATTTAAAACCCGACCTAGATTTTGTTTTCTTTCAGACAGGTTTCACAACCAATATTCTGTATGAAATATTGCACTATGATATTGAAATCCAGTGGAGTTATTGATGTTGTTGTCTCCTTTGGCATGGTCTGAAATTGGGAATATACATAATCTAATTAGCATAATTTTCATCCTGCAATCATGACAAAAAAAACCATTATGGATATAATTTTTGCCAACCATTATCAGAGGAAAATGAAAATTTATTATAAGTTTAATTTAAATCTTCCTCATAAAAAATTTCATTAATATTTTGTAGATACATTAAAAAATTAAAAGAGTTCAAAAGAAGCGTATACTTAGAAGTCTGTTTTAGTTTTGGAATGATTTTTGGGAAAAACAGATTTTGGGAAAAACATTCTATTACTCGTGTGAAAGCTACAAAACTGTTGATTCTATATTGTATACTTATATATCCATGCAAGAATTATCATATAAATCCGACCTTAGCTCAGTTGGTAGAGCGGAGGACTGTAGTGGATGCAGAATATCCTTAGGTCACTGGTTCGAATCCGGTAGGTCGGATACACTTCATGAAAATGAATTTGATTTCTATTTTTGACAGTAGACATCGAGATAATGATGTGAAAATGTGGTTTCATAATATATGTTTATCTATCTCTAATGCATACTTATTTTTGAAGTCTTCATCATTATAATTTGGTGTCTTGAGAAACAGGTAAATGAGGTCTTAGGGTTATGTTATTATATTTTTTCAAACATGATGAATAATAATACATTATTGAATAACTAAAATGTAGATATGATTTCCTTTAGAATATTGTTCTGCATGTGCCTATAAGTTGTCAACCTTCTCAATAAGCTAGTTTAGCCCTTTCCATTTTCTTGCATGACCCTTATAAGGTAATTTTACTTAAATAAAAAATAGATCCTTACCATCAATATAACTTTCAAGTAATAAGGTTAGGTGAATAATATAAATATAAAATAATTATATAATGCGATCGAGTGAATGCAACAAATTCTTTAACAGAACCTGAATTGTTTAAATATTAGGTATCCCGAATAAAACACAATTTTCCGGTTTTAAAAAATTGGGTTTACAAATTTTTAATACTCTTTGCACTAGGTAAAAATATAAAGTTTAGATGTCAAAGTGGTAATTGTGGGGATGACTATTAATAATGTAACCTTTGCCCGTACAGATTTGAGTTCTGAAATTCATGCTTTTGATTAAATTACAAGTTAAACAACATTGAACCAAAAATTGTTCAGACATTTATTTATAAAATTCAGAAAACTTAAAAACAATACCGAAAGGCATCACTTGTGATTAATTTAAATCTTTATAAATGCTTATAATATCGTATATATATATATATATATATGTATAAGGATTGATCAAAAAATATGTTTCATCATGTATACATATGAAGTACTATATTACAAAATCGACCTTAGCTCAGTTGGTAGAGCGGAGGACTGTAGTTGACACAGAAAATCCTTAGGTCACTAGTTCGAATCCGGTAGGTCGGATATTTTTTGTTCATCCTTTTTTTAAAAAATATTCCAAACTAGTTCAGTATTATTTTCCATATATATTTTATCATTTAAAAGGTCTTTGATGAAATCGAAAATCTAATAGCGTAAATTATAATTTGGTTTCTTGTTAAGAAATTAGGGTTGACTTATTTAAAACCCGACCTAGATTTTGTTTCTTTCAGACAGGGTTATTGATGTTTGTTTTCTCCTTTGGCATGGTCTGAAATTGGGAATATACATAATCTAATTAGCATAATTTTCATCCTGCAATCATGACAAAAAAACCATTATGGATATAATTTTTGCCAACCATTATTAGAGGAAAATGAAAATTTATTATAAGTTTAATTTAAATCTTCCTCATAAAAAATTTTCATTAATATTTTGTAGATACATTAAAAAATTAAGAGAGTTCAAAAGAAGCGTATACTTAGAAGTTTGTTTTTAGTTTTGGAATGATTTTGGGAAAAACAGATTTTGGGAAAAACATTCTATTACTCGTGTGAAAGCTACAAAACTGTTGATTCTATATTGCATACTTATATATCCATGCAAAAATTATCATATAAATCCGACCTTAGCTCAGTTGGTAGAGCGGAGGACTGTAGTGGATGCAGAATATCCTTAGGTCACTGGTTCGAATCCGGTAGGTCGGATACACTTCATGAAAATGATTTTGATTTCCATTTTTGACAGTAGACATCGAGATAATGATGTGAAAATGTGGTTTCATAATATATGTTTATCTATCTCTAATGCATACTTATTTTTTGAAGTCTTCATCATTATAATATGGTGGCTTGAGAAACAGGTAAATGAGGTTTTAGGGTTAGCTTATTATATTTTTTCAAACATGATGAATAATAATACATTATTGAGAATACTAAAATGTAGATATGATTTCCTTTGGAATATTGTTCTGCATGTGCCTATAAGTTGTCAACCTTCTCAATAAGCTAGTTTAGCCATTTTCCATTTTCTGCATGAACCTTATTAGGTAATTCAAATAAAAAATAAGATCCTTACCATCAATATAACTTTCAAGGAAAAAAGTTAGGTGAATATATATAAAACTGTTATGTATAATGTGATCGAGTGAATGCAACAATATCTTTAACAGAACACGAATTGTTTAAATATTAGGTATCCCGAATAAAACACAATTTTTCGGTTTTTTGAAATAGGGTTTACAAATTTTTAATACTCTTTTGCACTAGGTTTAATAAATACTAGATTTTGACCCGCGCTTCGAAAGCGCGGGTATTATTTTTTACATTATGAAATATATTATTTGTTTGTATTATTGAACATATTTTTTTTAGTAAAAACTTTCTTTATAATAAATTTGACACACATAATATCTTCTGGCACTACTGTATTTCTCTCTTTCTCTTTATTCCCTCCAATCAACAACATATCGAAGCGCGGATATTATTTTTACTTTTATGAAATATATTATTTGTTTGTAATTATTGAATGTATTTATCTTAGTAAAAATTTCTTTATAATAAATTTGACACATATAGAGTGTCTCTGGTAAACTATGTATTTCTCTGGCTTTATTTTATTCCCTCTCCAATCAACATATTTATTTGGCTTGTTGTTAAAATAAATGATTTTAGAACGCAACTGTTTACTTTGATATTTTGTTTAAACAATGTGACATATTTCTGTATTAATTGTGTTCAATTAAATATTTACATTGTAATTTAAATTTGTATACAAATCAACATATTTGTGTAGTTTGTTATTAAAAAAATGATTTGAATCCAAATGTAAGTACTCTTATAGTGATTTTTCAGTTCATATAATTTTTTAAAATATATTTATTTCAACTGAACCAATTAATATTTTGTTAAATTGGCCCGTGAAATATATTTTTATACATCGATATTCAAAAGATCTGGTAACTAACGATACTCAAAAGATCTGGACCGAATCAGGTTATATGGTTATTTTTGTTACAAATATCCGAACCCGTTTTAGATACATTGGTTATTTAGATATTTTTAGGTTCCTATACATCAAAACCGAATTCATCCAGATCTAGAATGATCTAACTCAAAATCCACACATAAGTTTATAATATTCAAGCGGGACTTGGTTACCAAAAAAAAAAGGATACCCGAAAAGAACAACATGTACTTAAATAGACAGATAATGTTCATGTCTAAATGATTATATAAATTAATAAAAAACTTTTTTATGTGTTTTGCTAAATTAAGTGAAATAGAAAGAATTTTTTATCAAGTAAAATAATTATATGAAATGGAAAATTAAGTGACAATAAATGTAGGACATTTTAAGTATTTTGATTTAAGTTATTATTTTATTCACAAAACATATTTTTGAACTATGTTTTTGGGTACGTAAATTTTCCACCGATTGTAACTAAAATAAAAATATTTTAGTAAAATAAAATAAACCAAATGTTTAATCATATGTAAAACCTAATTATTTAGCATTTTTGATTTTATAATTGGCACAAAGTTAATATTGATTAACTAATAAATAAAAAATGCACTATTATTATTATGGTAATATAATTAATGATGTAATTTATTATTAAGGTAATATAATTAATTAAATTGTTAAACTAAGTGAAATATGGAAATACAATTAATAGATACTACTATTCAAGTTTCCAAACACTCCATTTTTTTAGCTATAGCCAAACACACCAAAAAATTTTAAGCCTACTATCCAAGTATCCAAACACACCGAAATTGTACTTCAGCTTTAATAAGATAGATACAGTTTAGTTTTCGAAATGGTAATTGTGGGGATGACTACTAATAATGTAACCTTTGCCGTACAGATTTGAGTTCTGAAATTCATGCTTTTGATTAAAGTACAACTTAAACAATATTTGCACCCAAAATTGTTCATCATTTTTTATAAAATTCAGAAAACTTAAAAACAATACCGAAAGGCATCACTTGTGATTAATTTAAATCTTTATACAATGCTCGTTATATATATATATATATATATGTATAAGGATTGATCAAAAAATACGTTTCATCATGTATACATATGAAGTACAATATTACAAAATCGACCTTAGCTCAGTTGGTAGAGCGGAGGACTGTAGTTGACACAACAAATCCTTAGGTCACTGGTTCGAATCCGGTAGGTCTGATATTTTTTGTTCATCCTTTTTAAAAAAATATTCCAAACTATTTCAGTATTATTTTTCATATATATTTTATTATTTAAAAGGTCTTTGATGAAATTGAAAATCTAATAGCATAAAATAACATTTGGTTCTTGTTAGAAATTAGGGTTGACTTATTTAAAACCCAACCTAGATTTTGTTTCTTTCAGACAGGTTTCACAACCAATATTCTGTATTAAATATTGCACTATGATATTGAAATCCAGTGGAGTTATTGATGTTGTTGTCTCCTTTGGCATGGTCTGAAATTGGGAATATACATAATCTAATTAGCATAATTTTTATCCTGCAATCAAGACAAAAAAACAATTATGGATATAATTTTGCCAACCATTATCAGAGGAAAATGAAAATTTATTATAAGTTTAATTTAAATCTTCCTCATAAAAATTTTCATTAATATTTTGTAGATACATTAAAAAATTAAAAGAGTTCAAAAGAAGCGTATACTTAGAAGTTTTTTTAGTTTTGGAATGATTTTGGGAAAAACAGATTTTGGGAAAAACATTCTATTACTCGTGTGAAAGCTACAAAACTGTTGATTCTATATTGTATACTTATATATCCATGCAAGAATTATCATATAAATCCGACCTTAGCTCAGTTGGTAGAGCGGAGGACTGTAGTGGATGCAGAATATCCTTAGGTCACTGGTTCGAATCCGGTAGGTCGGATACACTTCATGAAAATGAATTTGATTTCTATTTTTGACAGTAGACATCGAGATAATGATGTGAAAATGGGGTTTCATAATATATGTTTATCTATCTCTAATGCATACTTATTTTTGAAGTCTTCATCATTATAATTTGGTGTCTTGAGAAACAGGTAAATGAGGTCTTAGGGTTATGTTATTATATTTTTTCAAACATGATGAATAATAATACATTATTGAATAATTAAAATGTAGATATGATTTCTTTAGAATATTGTTCTGCATGTGCCTATAAATTGTCAACCTTCTCAATAAGCTAGTTTAGCCCTTTCCATTTTCTTGCATGACCCTTATAAGGTAATTTTAATTAAATAAAAAATAGATCCTTACCATCAATATAACTTTCAAGGAATAAGGTTAGGTGAATAAATATAAAACTAATATGTATATAATGTGATCGAGTGAATGCAACAAATTCTTTAACAGAACCTGAATTGTTTAAATATTAGGTATCCGAAAAAATACAATTTTCCGGTTTTAGAAAATGGGGTTTACAAATTTTTAATACTCTTTGCACTAGGTAAAAAATATAAGTTTAGATGTCAAAGTGGTAATTGTGGGGATGAATATTAATAATGTAACCTTTGCCCGTACAGATTTGAGTTCTGAAATTCATGCTTTTAATTAAATTACAACTTAAATAACATTTGAACCGAAAATTGTTCAGACATTTATTTATAAAATTCAGAAAACTTAAAAACAATACCGAAAGGCATCACTTGTGATTAATTTAAATCCTTATACAATGCTCGTTATATATATATATATATATATATATATATATATATGTATAAAGATTGATCAAAAAATACGTTTCATCATGTATACATGTGAGTACTATATTACAAAACCGACCTTAGCTCAGTTGGTAGAGCGGAGGACTGTAGTTGACACAGCAAATCCTTAGGTTACTGGTTTGAATCCGGTAGGTCGGATATTTTTTGTTCATCCTTTTTAAAAAAATATTCCAAACTAGTTCAGTATTATTTTGCATATATATTTTTATCATTTAAAAGGTCTTTGATGAAATCGAAAATCTAATAGCGTAAATTATAATTTGGTTTCTTGTTAAGAAATTAGGGTTGACTTATTTAAAACCCGACCTAGATTTTGTTTCTTTCCGACAGGTTTCACAACCAATATTCTGTATGAAATATTGCACTACGATTTTGAAATCCAGTGGAGTTATTGATGTTGTTTTTCTCCTTTGGCATGGTCTGAAATTGGGAATATACATAATCTAATTAGCATAATTTTCATCCTGCAATCATGACAAAAAAAACCATTATGGATATAATTTTTGCCAACCATTATTAGAGGAAAATGAAAATTATTATAAGTTTAATTTAAATCTTCCTCATAAAAATTTTCATTAATATTTTGTAGATACATTAAAAAATTAAAAGAGTTCAAAAGAAGCGTATACTTAGAAGTCTGTTTTAGTTTTGGAATGATTTTGGGAAAAAACATTCTATTACTCGTGTGAAAGCTACAAAACTGTTGATTCTATATTGTATACTTATATATCCATGCAAGAATTATTATATAAATCCGACCTTAGCTCAGTTGGTAGAGCGGAGGACTGTAGTGGATGCAGAATATCCTTAGGTCACTGGTTCGAATCCGGTAGGTCGGATACACTTCATGAAAATGAATTTGATTTCTATTTTTGACAGTAGACATCGAGATAATGATGTGAAAATGTGGTTTCATAATATATGTTTATCTATCTCTAATGCATACTTATTTTTGAAGTCTTCATCATTATAATTTGGTGTCTTGAGAAACAGGTAAATGAGGTCTTAGGGTTATGTTATTATATTTTTTCAAACATGATGAATAATAATACATTATTGAATAACCAAAATGTAGATATGATTTCCTTTAGAATATTGTTCTGCATGTGCCTATAAGTTGTCAACCTTCTCAATAAGCTAGTTTAGCCCTTTCCATTTTTCTTGCATGACCCTTATAAGGTAATTTTAATTAAATAAAAAATAGATCCTTACCATCAATATAACTTTCAAGTAATAAGGTTAGGTGAATAAATATAAAACTAATATATATAATGCGATCGAGTGAATGCAACAAGTTCTTTAACAGACCATGAATTGTTTAAATATTAGGTATCCCGAATAAAACACAATTTTCCGGTTTTAGAAAATGGGGTTTACAAATTTTTAATACTCTTTGCACTAGGTAAAAAATATAAAGTTTAGATGTCAAAGTGGTAATTGTGGGGATGACTATTAATAATGTAACCTTTGCCCGTACAGATTTGAGTTCTGAAATTCATGCTTTTGATTAAATTACAAGTTAAACAACATTTGAACCGAAAATTGTTCAGACATTTATTTCTAAATTCAGAAAACTTAAAAAACAATACCGAAAGGCATCACTTGTGATTAATTTAAATCTTTATACAATGCTCGTTATATATAATATATATATATATATATATATATATATATATTATGTATAAGGATGATCAAAATATGTTTCATCATGTATACATATGAAGTACTATATTACAAAACGACCTTAGCTCAGTTGGTAGAGCGGAGGACTGTAGTTGACACAGCAAATCCTTAGGTCACTAGTTCGAATCCGGTAGGTCGGATATTTTTTGTTCATCCTTTTTAAAAAAATAATCCAAACTAGTTCAGTATTATTTTTGCATATATATTTTATCATTTAAAAAGGTCTTTGATGAAATCGAAAATCTAATAGCGTAAATTATAATTTGGTTTCTTGTTAAGAAATTAGGGTTGACTTATTTAAAACCCGACCTAGATTTTGTTTCTTTCAGACAGGTTTCACAACCAATATTCTGTATGAAACATATTGCACTACGATATTGAAAATCCAGTGGAGTTATTGATTTTGTTTTCTCCTTTGGCAATGGTCTGAAATTGGGAAATATACATAATCTAATTAAGCATAATTTCATCCTGCAATCATGAACAAAAAAACCATTATGGATATAATTTTTGCCAACCATTATCAGAGGAAAATGAAAATTTATTATAAGTTTAATTAAATCTTCCTCATAAAAAATTTTCATTAATATTTTTGTAGATACATTAAAAATTAAAAGAGTTCAAAAGAAGCGTATACTTAGAAGTCTGTTTTAGTTTTGGAATGATTTTGGGAAAAACAGAATTTGGGAAAACATTCTATTACTCGTGTGAAAGCTACAAAACTGTTGATTCTATATTGTATACTTATATACCATGCAAGAATTATCATATAAATCCGACCGTTAGCTCAGTTGGTAGAGCGGAGGACTGTAGTGGATGCAGAATATCCTTAGGTCACTGGTTCGAATCCGGTAGGTCGGATACACTTCATGAAAATGATTTTGATTTCTATTTTTGACAGTAGACATCGA
>NW_026618586.1:0-11583 GCF_000801105.2 Raphanus sativus
AGGGGTTTTATTTGATTTTTAAGCAAAGAAAAATTTATTTGATTTTATATGATTTCAGCTAAATTAAAGAATTTTTATTAAATTATTCTATAATTTAGATTAAAACCATGAGATTTAGATTTTTATTTTTTAAACT
The DNA here is from genome assembly GCF_000801105.2 of Raphanus sativus. Taxonomy (NCBI): domain Eukaryota; kingdom Viridiplantae; phylum Streptophyta; class Magnoliopsida; order Brassicales; family Brassicaceae; genus Raphanus; species Raphanus sativus. The sequence continues at coordinate 137 of NW_026618586.1, forward strand.
AAAAACTCTATTAAAAAAATTTCAAATCACTAAAAACATTTAAAACTCACAATTTAAATTATTTTTAATAACATTACGTTTCATAAAACATGTTTTAGTCACTTGCGTGAAGTCAAATATTAAGGGGTTTATCAACTGATAGTTTGAGATATATTGAAATGACAAATTCTATGTTATATTAAGTTCAAGTGAAAAATATGATTTATTTAGAACATTCTTTTCGGTAAAATGTTAAGATTTATACCATTTTTAAATTTTCACATTGTTGTAACCAACTTATTATTTATTTTTTTGAACAATTATTGTTGTTCAAAAAAAATGTAAGTAACTTATTACACATGGAAGAAAACAACAACTCAACTAAAAAAAATTAACAACACAAGAACATCAAACACTAAACTCAAGGAAGCCGTTAAATGGATAGGTAGAACTGGAGGGGTGATTGAGCTGGTGGAGGACCTGACTTGAGAGAGAGTAGGCAGTCCCGAGGAAGCGAGTCCAGGGCTAGGTAGATGATGAGTGGTGGAGAAGAGACCGCTGTGAAGATATTCGCATTCCTCTCCTTCTATAATAGGTAGATAGAGGATTGAAAGATGAGCTTGATTAGGCAGATGGTGTTGGCATTAGACTGCTGGAGAATCCACGCACCTGCTGTGTGCAAATCATTAGGAGGGTTGGCCCAGATTAGAGGTGCGAAAGTTTGCTATATAGTAGAAGAGTATTCACACTCAAAGAATAGATGGTGATGGGTTTCAATGCCTGAACAGAGTATACAGACTGGAGGTATATCCATTTCCCAACAGCGCAGCCTATCTCTTGTTGGCATTCTCCTTAGCAAAGCCAACCAAGTCATGAACGAGTTCCTAGGGATATACTCTTTGAACCAAAGCACTTTGCCAATAGAAAGTAGGAGACAAGACACGTAAGCACCACTCTTTTTTTTTAACACTAACAGTATTAACTAACAATATGATCCACAGTCCACTTATAACACTAACAGTATTAACCACTTGCAATCTACCGTATATTCTTTTCCATCTGTATAGCCTTGGTTTTTAACAGTTCAAATGCATACATAGTGGTTAACATAGAGCGGCTTTTTTTGTGTATAACTAACCTGCATAGCATCATAGACAAGAACAAAGATTTGACAACACAGACAGTTTATTCAAGATGTGTTGCAGTTTGGTAAAATATGATTTTTGTTAACTTTAGCCCAAAAGAAAAAACTTATGCTAAAATAGTTTTTTTTTTTTTTTTGTAAATGCTAAAATAGTTTAAAGTAACTTTATTGGGTTAATGGTCTTATGTTAGAGCTTTTTGGCTGCACTTTTAAACTTAATACTATTTCCATTTCATATTATTTGTCGTTTTAGTTTAATAATTTTTTTTAATTATAAGTATCGTTTTATATTTTCAATACATATATTGAATAAATTTTACAGATTTTATATTTTTTAATTCATTAATTGACAAAATATAAATAAAATGATATATTGAATAAGAGTAAAATAGAACAAATATTAATTTTTTAATTTGTGTGTAAAAAACTTAAATGATACATATTGTAAAACATAGGGAATAGTTAATTTGAATGTACAATTTTACACAACAAGTACCATTCAACTTCTATTTTTGTTCTTATAACTTCCAATATAGCTATATATATATCACCATATAATTAAAAAGAGATTGGTTGGTACTAATTCTCTCACTTGTCTGAAATTTATAAGAAAGTTACCGAGAACTAGACAGGATGAAAGGAAAAGAAAACCAAAAAGATGTTTATATTTTCATATTCTTTTTTTGTTTTGAAAAACTTATATTTTTCATATTCTTTATTTCTTTACCCTTTGCATATTTTGTGACAACTCATAAACACAGACTCTTTTATTCCTCTTTTTGTTCTCACCCTCTTCAATTTTTTCATTGTTATAAAAATCATGTGTTCTGTCTCTGGTCCTTTCTGCTGGTACTGTTTGGAAAATTAATAGTATCCTTTTTTGTTATAACTTCTTCTGCTCTGCTACTCTCTGCCCATTCATTAACTTCACTTACATCCAACTTGCAAACTATTCATTTTCACCTCTTACTCTTTTGTCCTTTCCCTTTTTTTTTGGGACCTTCACCTTTTCAAACTCCCAAAGCTTTATTTATTTCAGAGCATTTAATTTTGGTATTTTCAATTTTAATTCCAAAACCAAAAATTGTCTCTCTTAAATCATGACGCCTTGAACTTAAATGAAAAAGACAATAATTTGGTCTCGAGTCCCTACAGATTGCAATTCTTATAGTTTTCCGAGTGCTTGGTTGATTTTTTTGGTCTTGATTTGATATTGAATGTGACTAAACTAATATGGTTGAAGTCTTGGTGTTGATGATATTTTCCCATTTCGATAATTATTGAAACGTTCCAAAAAGACAAAAGCTGACATTCATAAAGTTTTTTTGGTTGTGATTGTAGAAACTTATATGATCAACGTCGAGCATGCAAACAAAAAAAAAATAGCGAAAAGAACTTTAAATTTATTATGTTCTTTTTAGGAAGAGTTACGTAAAAAAAAGTAGGACACACTGGCTTTTTGAAGTTCAATAATTGGTAACATGTGACGAACTGAAATGTAACCAATATCATTTTATAATAAATCAACAGTAAAACATGAGATTCTTAACATTATCACTTAGTTTAGGTAATGGAATCGTCTTGGGAAGACCCACTCGAGAGACGTAAGATGGATTCATGGAACCTCCATTAGTTTCAGATGATCTCTCGATGTATAGCCTTCCTCTGTACGCAGCAAGGTGAGCGTAATAAGCCGGTGGCACGATAGAAACAGGTTTCGTGCACCTCACGAAAGTGTAACACAAGTTATAAACAAGTCTCTGCAACTCATCCGAAGTAAACTCGTTTTCGTCCCAAAGGATGTGGTAGTGCGTTGGCCTGCTCGTGCCTTTCACTCCCAAGTGGCTACAAAGATAGAAATCGAACTCTTTCGGATGCGTTATCACCGTATCAACCACCGTTCCAGGAGGGATGTTCTCGTGGCAGACGGGATCGCACCGGAACAGCCTCGTGTGGTGTCTCTTTTGGACCACGGCGAAAGTTATCGTCGGATTGTAACCGTGGAACTTAGTACAAGCGGTTTTTATCGACTGGAGCTCTTCTTGGAGGACTTTCTTGAACTGTGTCTCGCTCACACCGTCTCTGAAAAATATGATCCTAGTGGGAAGCTTCTTTAGGGCTTTTTGGAAATCTTCAAGAAGTTCCTTGACCATCACGTCGAGATCTTGAATGATCTCTTGCCTATGGGTCTGAGACCTCATTCTCGAGACGTACCGGTTAGCTTCTGGCCAGTTTATGCTCCCGACCACAGCCGCAACAGAAGGGCTGCAATCATCAAACGGATGAGGATGCGTTACATCAGCTCCCATGAAGATCACCGGTTCATCGAGCCTAAACAGTCTAGGGATGTGAGAAGGTATGGAGTTATAGAGCTCGGTCATGGTTCCACCGATCTTGGCGTTTATCTTGAGAGCCAAGTTTGAAACAAACTGAGAGTTGAGCTTAGTGATGTTAGGGTATAAGCAGCATTGTGTCACAACGCCTATTCTCGTCTCTGCTATCCTCTTTAGATCTCCATATCCTTTATGCTTTCTCTCCATTACACAGATAATCAGCTGGAGATTGTTTGATGCAGCTCTTTGAATCTCCTTCAGCTTCAACTCCAGAAGAGAAATGTTGTTGAGTATGTTTGATGGTTCAAAGAAGGTTGTGCTCGTTGTGTTCTTGCTTAGGAAGACTCCCAAATGCTCACACTTCTGAGTGAGCTCGTTTATGAACTTGGGAACGGTAGATTTCTGATCTGAGCTGCCTCCAATACTCATCAAAGCCCATCTAGTCCCTTTAAAAGCTCTGCTTTCTACAAGGCTCCTTGGCCTGTCAAGTTTCAGCTTTGGAGGTTGGAGTACTCTTCCTTTCAGCAACGTCATATCTCTAGAGACTTCCAAGTTGAACTCTCTCGCTTGGTTCCCACTATTAAAACATAAGCAAATGATTAAACCCTTACTGACGTTTATGACACAAAGAAACATTAATGGAGTTACCTTGATGGACCGACCGGTCCTGCCATGACCTTATCAATAGTTTCTTTCCTTTCATTTGGTCTTTGACATCCCATTTTCATAATCTTTGCAGTTTGATCATCTGAAAGCTTCCCAAGAAACTTTTGGCCTTCACATATCATACATAGCTCCATAGGAAGGTAACAAGGCCTTGTCCTACTAATCTGAAGACAAGGCAAGCTCTTGAACTGAATCTCATAGTTGTAGTGATCTTTGAAGTAACTCATAACCCTTAGCTGCTTCCCATCTCTATCCTGAAACCATAAGCTCTCAGTGATCTCCTCTGTTAACCCGAAAACGCGGTACCTTTGAACAGTTTCTCTATGGCAAACAAAGACTCTTATGTTCTTAAGTGCTTTCTCCACTTCTCTCCTTTCTTCCAAGCTAAGTTCTCTACCTTTGTTCCTAGAGAGATCCTTGAGAAACTCTAGCCTCTTCTGCAAGTAAGCTATTACTCCAATGCTTTCATGGAATGCTGCTATTGAGAGGTCTATGTTGAGGGCTAAACCTTGCTGAGTCTTTCTAAGACTCTGGAAAAACCCTCTGAGTCCAACAGCTCCTCCTCCTATCTCCTTGGATCCACCCATAGAGCTAGAGTAAAAAGATCTTCCAATAGATGTACATTTCTCAGTTGGATTCTCTCTCAAGATCACATCAAGAGCATGAATGTATTCTTGAGGCAGAGGAGCCCAACTTTCACCTTCCTTCCTCTGCTTCTTTCCATCAAACTTGGATACAAGCCTCATGCTAACCCTAAACAGTTTATCAATCTTCTTCTGAGGTTGCTTCACACGCAAGTCACCACCGCTCTTCTTCAAAGTATTGCATGATTGGATAGGGAGGTTAACAAAGAACTCAAGCCTGTCTTCTTGAAACTCCACAGGGCTGTATATGTTCTGCCTACCGTCAAAAGCTGGAACGGTACCGGAGAAGCTATCCCCTGCTGTCTCCACGAGCTTCTGTTTGATCATCCGAGCTACTTCTTTTGAAGGGTGTGGAGAGATGTCTACGTTGTAATGGTATATCTTCTGTGAAGGATCAACCTTGACAAGGAAATGGTTGGCGAGAAGGTAGATGACAGAGCCATCTTGACCACCAGAGTCAGGTCTTTTAGCAACCACTAATGCTGCTGCTTCTGTGGATCCACCCGCTTTGATGTTTAGACTTTTGGCTTTATGTTCAGAAACTTGCTTCTTCTGCTTTCTCTCCACAACTGTTTATTAGAGACATGGGGAAGAATGTGAGTCAAAGTCAAATAAGATTTTAATTTTTCGTTTTCTTTTTCACAAAAGATGCAACTAAACCAGAACAGTATTAAAACAGATAGAGAGTTTCTTTCTAGGGAAAAGTTTTCAGACATTAACACGCAAAAGAACATTCAAGAAAAAAGTGAGTATTATTATTGTAGTACAAAAGAGAGGAGGACCATATTGACATTTAATCAATAGTGTGGGAAAGAGAGTTATAGCCTTGAAAACCTCGTCCAATTAAAAAAATAAAATAATAATTAATAATAATCTGGACATAGTTCTTGGAGAAAACCCTTCAGACAAGAGAACAAAAAACATGCAAGAAAGTAGCCAAGAAGAGAGAAAGATTGTCTCTGCCCTCACCTGGAGAAAGAGAGAGCGGTTTGGGTATTGAGTTGAAGAATCTTTGGTCAGGAGGAGGAAGAGGGAGTAACGGAGGAGGAGGAGGATGAAAAGGGAGAGGAGGAAGAGTGTTGTGGAACTGAGAGTAGAAGCAGTAGTAGTAATAGTAGCTAGAATGGATGCCGGTGGAGAGAAGATTCAGACTATGGTGGGGAGAAGAAGGAAAAAGAAGAGGGTTTGTGTGAGCATGGTGAAAAGGAGGAGGCTTGTGGAGAAGAGGAGTTCTTGATTTGGAGTTGCGGATGTGTTTGTTAGAGTGATGATTCTTGGTTTTTTCTTCCATTGATGAGGAAAAAAAAAAGAGAGAGACCTTTCAGGAAAAGCAAAAGAGAGAGAGGAGAAGGTGAAAAGAAAAGTGTGGTTTATTATCAGATAGACAGAAAGGGTTTGTCTGGTTTATGCTCAGGGAAAGGTCAAAGTGTCTTCCTCTGTTTTTATTTTTGCCCTGCCTCATAAAAAGAAAGAAAGAAATGATGCTATTGTGATGTCATAAATACACTCAAATTGTTTTAAACAAAAAAACTAAAATTTATGAAAAGAGCCAAAAGTTAAAAAATAGGAATTTTTGGTTACAAAGAAAAAATAATATTTTAACATACTAGTATATGTTTGAATTGTATGTTTTATAATGAATTAGTTTTGGATAGAACTTCTTTTGGTAAAGATTTTGTACAGGTCAGGTCAGGGTTATCGATTGGGGTGTAGTATACACTGTATATCACTCTCATTCAAAAACATAATTATATGTAGCGAATTTGAAGAAGAAAAAAATAAACAAAGTTGGTTTGTGTAAATCTTACCCGATTATAATTAGAAATTGATATGTTTTTTCAACGGCGTAAATGATTAGATAGGCCTATAGTTTTTTTCTTTTTTAGGCCTATAGTTTCGTAAACCCGAAGTTGCACACATTTTTTCTTACAAAAATTGACCAATACGCTCATTAAAATCGAGTTACGGGGACCATTCTATTTAATTATTTATTCTTGGTACTATTTTCTTGGTACAGTACTTCATTAATAAGACATTTTGGACTCTTTCACAAATACACAATACATATTTTCCGAAAATGATTTTATATAAAAACAATTTACATGTCTTTCGAGGTCCATGCAAAATTACAGCTAGATAATATAAACAAATTGTAGCAACAAAAATTAAATCGACCATTTTTTTAAGAAAGCAAAAAAAAAAGATAATTGGAAACATTATCAGATGTTAGATAATGAATCTTCATATTCATTGTTTATTTTGAGAACTATGCAATAGTATTATTTTCTTTGTAACTGAACTATGCAATAGTAGTATTACATGAAATAAACTAGTTTAAAGAGCCTTTGGCTTCTTTCATTTTGATGGTGACCCAAACCCATCTCACAATTATATAGGTCCCACAAATTTTATCTCATTTATCTTAAAAGACCTAATAATGATGAACAATGGTATCAAAACTTCATTTCAATCGGTTGATCAAAAAAAAAAGACTTCATTTCAATCGATATTTATGTTCAATGGTATTATCCCACCCCTGTATTTTCTTCAAGTTAATGGAAATTTCAGTATATCAAGTTTTGCAAGTTTTGTTGGTTACGGTAATAATGAAGTAACGCTTAAAGAAAGATAGAGAATCAATGGATTTTTAATGGGAACTTTTTAGTATATATGGTCAGATTCAGAGAGTTTCTTTTGTGTAATGGAACACTAAAGATTATGACTGGGACCAAAGAGATTTGGTCAAAGCTAAAAGTTCCCTACAAATCCATTGTTTTGGCCTAAATTTGCTCCACTTCTAATCCAAATAGCTACCTATAATCAATTAATTAATTATTATTATTTCTCTTTCGTATAAAATTATCTGGTAGGTGACTAAGAAATAAAATAAACAATTTTGTACAAAATTTGGGTTTGTTTGGTAAACTAATGAAAATTTAAAATAAAAAGTAAAAATTATATAAATTTATTTAAGCTGTGGTATATTTTTCACCTTTTTATGTCAAGATTTTTGCTAAAATAAATAAAGCACTTAATTTAAAATAGGATGATTATAATAGTGTGATCTTTTTTACTCTAAACAGGTTTACCAGTCAAAATCTTTGTTATCTCAAAGTATTTTGTTGTCTATTATCTCAAAACTTTACTAAATAACTGCACCCCAAACTTTTTACCAAATAAAATAGAATTATGGGATGTTGTGATGTCATCGGGGAAATATGTTTGACGTGGACCCTAAACCTATAGCTAACTCAATTAAAAATTATTATGAAAAATACATAGGATAACTCCAAAAGTTTTTTTGTTACAAATATAACTTATAAAGATCAAAATGACCAGAATATTTTATTAAATAGTTAAATATACATTTATATCATTTGATTTAACTAATTTAAATCTTTGAGTTTGGAGTTAACAAGTAGAATTTTAGAAATGTGGTCTAAAATTTTATATAATGAAATATTAACATTAAAAAATTAAAAATATTTTTTTAAAATAGATTCAAAATGTGTTTTCGAATTTCAAAAGATCTTTTTCTTAAAAAAAGTAAAAAAAATCAAAAAAAACTTCAAGAAAAAAATGAATAAAAAAGTTTTGAATCTGAAAAATATAATTCGAAACTATAAAAACATATATATTTTTTACCTTTTTATTTATATATGTACGGCATAAAGATCTTTTATTTATTAAATGAAACATTTTGATTATTTTCTTTCTTAAAAAAATTTTATGATAAAAATTTGAAAATTTATTTATTTAGGAGAATTGCTCAATTACAATTGTTGTTTTGTATTTTCTTTAGTGTTTTTTAAATGAAATTCATAAATTAGACGCCTCCTCTGGCACAGTTCAGGAACAAAAAAAACTGATTACGAAAATTAAAATTAATATTAAAACTCAAAGATCAAGGTCCAATCGCGCTAACCAATATCAGATGACCCATCATTCCATTTACCAATATTTGATTTGGACAAGAGCGGATAAAGATGGTGTAACATTACATAATCAGATAAATCTCTGGAGACCTATTTCTATGAAAACACATTCTCTCTGCATCTGTTTCCTTTATATATTTTTTATATTTCTCAGATAAGATAAAATTATTTAGGGTTTGACCCTTAGTAAATTCCCATCCAAATTATGTTTGTATTAACCTGCTAAGAGACATGATTAGGACACAAGTAATCATCGTTTTGTTAAAGTGAAAGCATAATTATTGCTTGTTTTACGTCGTGATTACTAGGTTTAGAAACAGAGTGTAACATTAGTACTGTCGTTAGTCAATGCGGTATTAAACATATTGATTACCCGCTTTAATGCTGAACACAAGAATATACAGCTCGTTTATGATATTGTAACTAAGAGATCCCATGACTGGTTCGTAAAGGACTAATACATTATACAAACAAAATGATATCGGATTTCTCTATGTCTCTAATGTTTTGAGGTATAAGTGAAGTATATATGCGCACATGTGCGTATAATAAATAAAAGCTTGTTTATAGAAGAAATTAAACCTCAGTTGAAGTCGAAGAGAAAAGAGGACTAATGAGGCTAGAGATCTTGGTATAAGAGCCATTCTTGGATTGTTTTGATATTCCTTGTCTCTCTTTGTGAACACCTAAGGAGCCACAGAACACACAGAGAGTTAATTAGTTCCATTACCATATACATTCTTTGATCGCTCGGATATTCCCGATATAGTACTATAAGTATAGAGGTCAAGACTATTTACTGAAATCCATGTGTATATGAGCCTAACTTCCGCATTTAGAAGGCCATTGACAAGAAGGTGGTGTTGACGGCCATGTCAAGAAGAATGAAGAGGAACAAATGGATAGTTACTTCAGTGATCGTTGCTCTAATTCTCGCAATCATCCTCATCATTTTATTCACATTTTCTCACTAATATACCCAGCAATTTGTGTAGCAAGATTATGATAAAATCCCTTGTAATGGCTTGAATCTCTCTCTCTCGCTCTCTCTCTTTCTCTCTCTCTCTCTCTCTCTCTCCCACTTGTATGACCCAAAAATGTGTTATGACATGTTTACGTAGAACTATTCTAGAACAGCTGCAAAAGAAAAGAACGTTACTCTTATGACCCTTTAGGAGGACAATCAAACTTCAGTCCCTTTCCATTGATACAGCATCAAAGCTATGGTTTCTAGCATAAACGAATCAAATATGATTAATATGTTAACATCTCCCACGGATGGGCAGCCAAAGAAGGTCGTATTAACAAAAAAAAATATGGAACTAAAAGACATTCTTAGAGAAAAGACATAGCTTGAGACACAGTTTCCATAATGGGCCGAGTTTCTCATCCAGAAGCTTCAAGGGCTTCCATACTACAAGACCGGCAATTAAAAATAGAAGACAACACTCATAATTATGAATAAGCAACACTCATATCAACAAGCACAACAAATGAATAAGGAACATATCACCAACAAGAAGTGGACCTACCCATACCCTAGAAGACCCATCTCCATAACTCAAAAATCTTTACTTTATGCTTAAACAATCCTTCCACAAAAGTCAACCCTATCGTCGACCCTATAAACAAACCAACCTGAGTCTAACCTTTGATCAGATCATTTGCTCTCACCAATGCTCGTGGACCCGAAACATCTTCAAGAATCGAGATAACAATCGTTGTGTTGCATATGATAATAACGTTAGCAAACACTACCCAGAACCGTAAACCAACAAATATGGCTCCATAGGCATTGAAGTCAGGAGAGAATCCAAGAATAAAGAATGAGCTACAGACATGTAGCGACGAGGAAGATTTGTATAAGTTCCCCGTTAGATGAATATTTGTCTGGCCTCATCAAAATATAGTATCCTCATCGTCATAAGTTATGATTCACAAGAAAAAAAAAAGTTATGATTCATAACATGTCTTTATATTTTGAAGTTGTGTGCTTTGTATCTTCAGCCTTTTCCATTATAAATGGTGTACTCAAGAGAGTTATAAACATAAAGCAATAAATTACAAATACAATCTTTTAAAAATATGCAAAAACACAAAAAAGTGATATCAAAAAAAATACTGGAGGTAAATGGTGATGGCTGTATAGAACACTCACAGTCGTAAATTTCTCTAAAACAATAAAACCAAAGTAATCAAGTTTTATTAATAAAAACTAAAGTTACAGTCTAAAATCTTTAGAATGAAATATATTAGCTCTAGAAATCAATTTTTCTACAGTTTTTATCAAGTGCTTTGAAAAATATCCAACGTAAAAAAAAATAAAAAATAAAGAATGAGCTACAGATATGCATGCAGCGATGAGGAAGATTTGTATAAGTTCCCCGTTATATGAATATTTGTCTGGCCTCATCAAAATATAGTATCCTCATCGTCATAAGTTATGATTCACAAGAAAAAAAAAGTTATGATTCATAACATGTCTTTATATTTTGAAGTTGTGTGCTTTGTATCTTCAGCCTTTTCCATTATAAATAGTGTACTCAAGAGAGTTATAAACATAAAGCAATAAATTACAAATACAATCTTTTAAAAATATGCAAAACACAAAAAAATGTGATATCAAAGAAAATACTAGAGGTAAATGGTGATGGCTGTATAGAACACTCACAACATAAATTTCTCTAAAATAATAAAACCAAAGTAATCAAAGTTTATTAATAAAATCTAAAGTTACAGTGTAAAA
>NW_026618587.1:0-11577 GCF_000801105.2 Raphanus sativus
GCTTGATACAACAAAGACATACTCTATGCGTTTTGAGTATCTCGAGCAAGTTTCGAACTTGTCTATCACTTGTAACATGAATGGGAGGACTGCTTGGAGTCATCATCATTTCTGCTGGTAATGAGTAGCTAATCTCCACAGTCACTGATCTCATGTCCAGGTTATAATCTTCTTGAGCCATTGCAACAAGTTCAGCATGTGTTGAATCTTCATTCAATAAAAACAATCTTGCTCCTTTGAGATCATCAACCACAAAATCCCAACGGAAATCTCTCAACAACCATTCTCCATACACTGCATGTAACTTAAAAATCATCTGCAAATATTCAAAATAAAACACATTAGTAAACATAGAGAAAATGAAGAAGTTCAACAAACATTATCGCAGACGACTTAGATTTAAGTCGTCCAGAAGACTTAAAGGTAAGTCGTCTAAAGAGGTCACTTTGGCAATTGAAAATTAAAAGGGACGACTTAATTCTAAGTCGTCCGGCTTTGTTTGTTAAAAAAAAAAAATTCAGACGACTTATATATAAGTCGTCTACGAAAAACGGGCTAGTTTGCATTTGACCGAATCGTGTCAGATCTTTGACTATTTCTGGACGACTTATAAATCAGTCGTCTCTGGAAAGTAAAAATTTCAATATTTTATTCAAACTAGACGACTTACACGTAAGTCGTCCCAGGTTAGTTTTGTAATTGAAAAATAAAACTTGAAATTTTAACTTTCTCCAGACGACTTAACTAAAGTCGTCCAGCTAGACGACTTTAATTTAAGGTCGTCCGGGATAAGCAAGGTTTGGACGACTTAATTGGGAAAAATTCTGGACGACTTTGCTTCCCCGGACGACTTTAAATTAAGTCTTCTGACGGGACGACTTTATATTATGTCGTCTGGTAAAAATTAAATTATGAAGTTTTATTTTTCAACTAACAAACTAACCTAAGACGACTTACACGTAAGTCGTCTAGTTTAATAAAATATTGAAATTTTAACTTTCCGAGAGACGACTGAATTATAAGTCGTCCAGAAATAGTCAAAGATCTGACACGATTCGGTCAAATGCAAAACTAGCCTGTTTCTCGTAGACGACTTATATATAAGTCGTCTGGACTGTTTTTTTTCACCAAACAAAGCTGGACGACTTAGTTTAAGTCGTCCGTTTGACCAGAAGACTCATCAGTAAGTCTTCTACATACAGATGACTTACTTGTAAGTCTTCTACGCGAACAGATTTTGAAAAAAATTCAAATTCGTACCTTCAACTAGGTGAGATGACTTTGTTTGCACACAGGGTCTTCTCCAACCACCCAGAACCTCAAACGAAAGCAACCGTAAGTCAAAACGAAAGAAATATGGCTCCAAACAATTTTGAATCAAAAGCTTCAGTTTTTTGGATGAATATGGAGAGAAAGTGAAAGAAATGTTGTTTTTAGTTCATAACAATTGAAACAGAGAGAGTGTAAAGAGATTTACGTGCATTAAAGGGCATTAAAAGCTCCAAACAGTTCGTACAAGGTTGTTCCCACTATTCATGGCAGTGGCAATATTGTAAATACTTGAAGAAAATGAGGTTGAGACAGTAAAGAAGCCATTTTCGAAAAAAAAAAAAAAAAAGGGTTAATGGCATTTTCGTAGATAAAATGCAGATGTGGGGTTAAAAACTCAAAAAAAAAATGAGTCAAAAGAAAAGGTTAGTTTTCTGTTTGAATTCAAGTTTTGAGTCACTTTTGCAATAAGCCCTTTTTCAAAATACTGCTGTTTTACTTCGTGGAGGAAAAATGTCATTTAATGTCTCTGATTATTAGAGATTTATTTACATACTTAGTATTGAGTTTACTGAATTTCACAGCGCACTTCAACATATTCAACATAAATCATTTTTGGAGAAAATACCAAAAGGAATATATATTGAGTTATTCTTGGGTTCACCCCTAGAGTGAATATAGATGTTCATCCAACCAATAGAAATCACTAATTTCACAATTGATATCTTTTAAATAAGGAAACAAAATATTATCAAGTTATTTTAATATTCAAAAAGAAAAAAAAAATTATTTTATGTTTTAAAATAAATAAAATAAAAACAAATATAAATAATAGTAGTTACAAAATGTGATTTAAAAAATATATTTTAACATTTTCAAAGAATAAAATAAACCCTAAACCCTAAATCATAAACCCTAAACCCTTGGATATACCCTAAACCCTTGGGTATACGCTAAACCCTTGGATAATCTTAAACTCTAAATCCTAAACTCTAGTATATGCGAAAAAAAATTATATATTTTAACGCCGTCATCGAAATATTAAACCCTAAATCCTAAACTCTAAACCCTAAACCTTTGGGTAAATCCTAAACTTTTTTTTAGGATTAAGGATTTGGTATTTTTAAAATTTAATGTTTAATGTTTTTAATTTAAATTTTAGAGTTTAGGCTTAGTGTTTTGATGACGGATTTAAAATATTTTTAATTTTTTTGCATATATTACTATTTTTATTTATTTTTAACATTTTTATTTTAAAAACATAATATAACTTGATAATATTTTGTTTCCTTATTTAAAAGATATCAATTATGAAATGAGTGGTTCCTATTGGTTGGGTGATCCTCTAGGTTCACTCTAGGGGTGAACCCAAGAATAAGTTATACTTCCTCTGTACCATTTTAAGTGATGTTTAAGGTTTTTACACAATTATTAAGAAAATACAAAATTTTATGCACTTTATCTTGGTTATATAAAAATCACATTAAATAAAACAAGTTTAACCAATAACAAAATAGTACATGATTTTGTAATTGGTCACAAAATTTGAATGACATTTAATTTTACCTAGAATAGTGAGAACATCACATATTATGGACCAAAATAAAAATCTTAGAACTTCACTTAAAGTGGAACAGAGGGAGTATATATTTGTCTGGTTTTTTTTTCTTCTTGCATCATCCAACAGAAAACAATTTTCACGATGGTGACATAGCGACGACTCGACTGCTAAATTACATGTTTTATCATATTTTTTTTTCTCTGTGAGGTAGTAATTTAAAAAGAAAATTTGCTGGTTAATTCTTTTAATAATTCCTTTTTTTGGGTCAAAATTCTTTTAATAATTCCTTAATCCGCTAAATAAACAAAAAGAATAGAAGACCTTGAATACTGGTTAGAATTATTACTAGTGAAAGAGTAAAACAAATGGAAACTGTATAAGACTATACATAGGATTGAGAACTTTAAACCTCTATCAATCATGAACTACTCGCCCTCTCCAACTTTTAAACCTCATCATAAATAAAAAGGTAGCCGAATTTTCTTTTTTTAAGTCTTTTTCGATTTCCTTTTACATCCAAATCCTATAAACTCTTATAGCTTCCCTCTTCATTACTTATACCTCACGCTATTACATACGATATAACTTTTCAATAAATGCTTCTCTTTCCTCTCGTATAATCTTCCCTCGCTTCACTCATTTTACACACTCACCTTCCTATCTATATAAACCCTATCTACTTCCCTTACTTCTCTCAAACTCTGTCTTCTTCTTTCTCTTTGCTCTGCTTTCTCTCTCTCTCTCTCTCTCTCTCTCTCTCTCTCTCTCTCTCTCTCTCTCTCTCTCTAAAGAAAGCAAAATATGACGGTGGTTAGAGAATACGACCCGAGCAAAGACTTAGCCGGTGTGGAGGATGTGGAGCGACGTTGCGAGGTTGGTCCAAGCGGCAAGCTTTCTCTCTTCACCGACCTTTTGGGTGACCCCATTTGTAGGATCCGACATTCACCTTCTTATCTTATGTTGGTAAATTTCTAACCTTCTAATATGTTTCTTTTACTTCTTTGAAAGTGTCTCTTCTTCTTCTTCTTCCTCCTCTGCTTTGTGAAGCTTAAGGATAAGATGATTTCAAGGATACTTCCAACTTCTCAACTTTTGGTTAATCTAAAAACCCATTTCCATTAATAGAAAATTTTAATTTTAATTCAAGTTCACTCTTGAGTCTTGAAAAGATCAAAAGGCTTATCATTAATTTCTATATTTTGAACCAAGTTGGTCGAGTTAGCTAACTCATAAAGTTAGAAACTTTTCGATTTATTAATAACGGAAAATTTTAATAATATGGTTGTAACAGGTGGCTGAGATGGGTACTGAGAAGAAGGAGATAGTGGGCATGATTAGAGGTTGTATCAAAACCGTTACATGTGGCAAAAAACACGATTTAAATCACAAGTCCCAAAACGACACCGTTAAGCCTCTTTACACAAAACTCGCCTACGTTTTGGGCCTTCGTGTCTCTCCTACTCACAGGTAACGTTCCGTTACTCCCACTAATCACGCAAGTAAAATGATATTTTGATTACCGATTAGGGAAGGTAGCTAATACTAATTATTAACTCGCTAACTATGCAGGAGGCAAGGCATAGCGTTTAAGCTGGTGAAGATGATGGAAGCATGGTTCATGCAGAACGGTGCAGAATATTCGTATATAGCAACTGAAAATGAAAACCAAGCTTCGGTTAATCTTTTCACCGGGAAATGCGGTTACTCCGAGTTTCGTAAACCGTCGATTTTGGTCAATCCGGTTTACGCTCACAAAGTCAACGTCTCGCGTCGTGTCACAGTTATTAAATTGGACCCGGTTGATGCAGAGTCGTTATACCGACTCCGGTTCAGCACAACAGAGTTTTTCCCGCGAGATATTGATTCGGTGCTGAATAACAAACTCTCTCTAGGGACTTTCGTCGCGGTGCCACGTGACAGCTGTTACGGATCCGGGTCTGGATCATGGCCCGGTTCGGCTAAGTTTCTTGAGTACCCGCCGGAGTCATGGGCCGTGTTGAGCGTTTGGAACTGCAAAGACTCGTTCCGGTTAGAGGTCCGTGGTGCGTCGCTGTGGAGGCGTGCAATGGCTAAAACGACTCGCGTGGTTGATAAAACGCTGCCGTTTTTGAAACTTCCTTCGATACCCTCTGTTTTTAAACCGTTTGGGCTTCATTTTATGTACGGGATTGGAGGGGAAGGTCCACGTGCAGCGAAGATGGTGAAGTCTCTGTGCGGACACGCTCACAATCTGGCCAAGGGAGGAGGTTGCGGCGTTTTGGCGACGGAAGTCGCCGGAGAAGAGCCGTTGCGGCGAGGGATACCACACTGGAAAGTGTTATCGTGCGAAAAGGATCTTTGGTGCATTAAACGACTTGGAGAAGACTACAGTGACGGCGCTCTTGGTGATTGGACCAAATCTCCACCTGGCCCTTCTATTTTTGTGGACCCTAGGGAGTTCTAAAGTTTTTCTAAAACGCTTGATAATAGTTTTATTAATCTTCCAGCAGTCCATGTCATATTAGGAGTTGATCTCTTTAAACTCTTTAAGATCTCTTGTTAGGTCTTTTTAGTTTTGTTTATGTTAGTGTTGGTGTTAAAGTAGTGGTAAGAGGCAATATCTCCTACTTTTGGGTTTGTGTCTTCTTGTCTTGTCAATGGATCTAGCTTTAAGACACTTTTTCTCTGGCTATGTTAAAATACCGACGCAGTTTTATTTTAATTATCATGAACGCTTTCATACGTCGGATGAAGTAGTTACGTTCTGTACGAATCTGATCATATTGCAGACAAAATAACAATTATGATAGTAGGAAAATATCAATGTACAGAATGTTATCTACTAATAATGATAACGTTACCACTATTGTGTCATATAACCTGTAAAAGTGCGTTTTTAAATTCCACGTTTTAAAGATAATCTTACCAATATCAAACCATTATTTATATACACTTTTTGAACACCCACTAAAAAACCCATTCAAACTAGCTAGAGAAAAGATTCATTTTAAAGATTGTATAATACTATGATTTGTATATTAGTTTAGTTGTTCATTTTTAGGTGGGATTTGGTTCTCAGTACTTTGCTAATTCGAGATTGATCCTTGATGGATACTGGAGGATAAAACACATTTTGATATCGCAAAATCTTCTGTGTAAATGATATGAATATCAATGTCATGGACCATGCTTTTTCTCCATTCAATGGTCCCGAAAATGTTAAACTGATAGATTTATATGTTTCTTTTGTTGGTTTGCAGTAGCATGGTTGAAACCTTGAATTGGGTTTTTAATTAGAACGTGTCTTTGTCCAAAAGAGGTATTGTCGAGTCGTGAGCACTGAACGAGTCAGGGATAGTTTATACTATAAGGTCTTGTTCATCGCATCATAAGACATGTGGAGATAACATACTACTTTGTGTTTCTGGATTATATTTTAGTTATAAAGATTGTCATATACGTGCGTATGTTGACCGGAGGTTTGGTTTTTAGCTGTTGTGAGTTTATTTCATTTAGCATTTCTTGGCAATATATGTAGGGATGTTTTGATGGTCAATCGGATCCGTTTTTTCTCTAATAAAACATGTAGCCACCATGCATGCAGATTACTTTCTTTTCTTTTTTTTTGCTAAATATGCAGATTTTTTTTTCCAATTGCAGCCTCAATGATCATAGATTTGCGATTTTGTGAATCAGTGTATAGTTTATTGACAAATACAAACCAAAATCCAAAATTGTGTACTCTCTCTACTCTAAAATATAAGATGTTTTAAATGAAAATACAAATATTCTAAAAACTATTTTTATCTAAAAATTTAAAAACACATCTTCTATTTTGAAACATACGAAATTCTCTTTAGTCAAAAAAAAAAACATACGAAATTCTCTAAAACATCACATTCAAAACGGATTGAACATGAATTTTGATTTACCACATATATGTGTGTATATATATATGATATATATATATATAATATTAAAGCTATCTTGGAATTCATTTCTGAAATATACTTGGAGACTAAATATGTTTTCCCTTAAAGCTTATAGCTAGTAAAGAAAGGGCAAGTCTTCACGAGGTTCTCAAGTAGTAGAAGATCAGAGTTATATTATTTAGAGTAATAGTGAAGATGTGAAGATGCAGTAACTGCATCTTCATATAGAAGTGACGT
The DNA here is from genome assembly GCF_000801105.2 of Raphanus sativus. NCBI lineage: Eukaryota > Viridiplantae > Streptophyta > Magnoliopsida > Brassicales > Brassicaceae > Raphanus > Raphanus sativus. The sequence continues at coordinate 6,979 of NW_026618587.1, forward strand.
TTAAGGCCACAAAAGCACTAGGATATAGGAATTACGAGTACTTTGTTCAACACCCAAACATCTCATTCACATATATCCCCCACAAAAACATGGCCGCGATATTTATTCGAAGGGAATATTCATTACGCGAGTGCGTCCGCAAGGAAAATGATGTAACATTAGTGAAGCTACATAAATATTTTGTCTTTTGAAATAAAAGAAAGAAAACGACAAAGAAGATTTTCAATACAATGGCAGTGGCAAAGTAAATTAGAAATATCGTTTTTTGTCGGTCTGATTTCTCTACCGCAAGAATAATATGTAAACAAAAATTAACCAAAAACGATAATAATAGCAGTATATAGGATATGTGAATTCAAAAAAACACTTTTTAGAAATTTTAGTTGTAAATTTTATTTTAATGTCTTGCACATTTAATAAATATTATTAAGACACGTACAAAACTTCAAATTAGTACAATAGTTATTTTTCTATTAATCTTTAAAAGGCTTATATATATAAACAAACCATTATATTATTTATTTTTCTAATATTTTAAAACATTTTAATATATTAAGATAATGTTTAGTAAATTAATGTTTATGAAACATATACTATATACATACAGGATTGTAATAAAATTCATGTAAAAGTCACAAAACTCAATAAATGTATATACAGTAAAATCATTATTTTATAGAAAATCTAAAAAATTGTAAAATACATTAATAAAATATTATAGTTCTAATATTGTTAATTTATAGATTTCTTACTGTATATATACACAAGTAATGAAACTATTATGACATTAGACCATCATTATTGGTGTCCCTCCATAAAGTCCCCCAATCTTTTTTTTTTTTTTTTTTTTTTGGTCATGAATGTGTAAGGGCTTTGTAAGGGCAGCCCTTACATAAGAGCTTTCCCTTCATTTTTTGCCTTGGTCCCCTCCCCTTCTCCCTTAAGGGTTTTTTTAAAACCTCCCCAATATTGATGCTCTTAGACATACATCTATTATGTTATGTGCTGTAATCAAAAAGACAAAAATCCATAGAGAATAACGACTTGGGCCGCAGTCCAGTTTTATTTGAAGTTTAAAGTATGTCCGTACGCAAGTCCAAAACAAAGTCAAAGGCCAAAATTTTAGTAGGAAGACCCCTGCAAAAGATAAGTTGCTTTGGTCTTTTTAATTACTTTCTGAAATTTTGATTGTGTGGCTTTTCATTAAGATTTTATGAGAAAAGAAATTCAAAACATGATGAATAAAGGTCTTGCGGAGAAATTTTGGACAAGATTAGTTGCAAAACTATTATGTTATTATGGACAAATCATAAAAGGTTATTTGAAATTTTGAAAACAAGAAAAATGATAATCTTCTTATTATTATTGCTTTTGCTTTCTCTAATGCTTCTTGTTCGCGGAAGAAGACGACTTAACGGAACCAGGACTCGAAGTCCTTGAGCTACTCATCATCTCTCTACTTCTCTCTTTACAAATACCAAACACGCTAGAAACTCCTTGTCCTTCTCCTGTTCTTGATTCTTTGCGAGTCTTAGATTTGCTAACTCACCCTCGGTGTTTTCATCTCTTGTTTTAGCCAGCCATTTTTTTTATCTCTGTTCAATGATTTAAAGACTTGAGAATTTTCGTTTGCCAGTTTCATGATAAAATTATTTCTGTAAGGAAGCTCATAAGACCATTTAGAGAAGCAGAATTGAGTCACTTAAGGAACATCATAAGACCATGTCACAAGAATTCCATAACACTCATGGTATTATGATCAAACACACTCTTTTAAACGAGGTTTGTGATGTAACTAGAGACTGAAAATTGTTTGAATTTCTCTCTCTTTCTCTCTTTACAAAAAAAAAATCTGCTACCTATGTATATTACATATCTAATCTCTAACTGTATTATGAAATGAAATAATAATTTCACATAGTAACATCAATTGCCTGCAAAAAGAAAGGAGATCCTCCTATTCTCTTGGTGCTCAAAACATTCTTCACCAACAGTTTCCATCTCTTCTCAATCTTTCCTGTTTTGTTTCTCATCCTCTCTTTGAAGCTACTGCAAAGAGGGACTTTACATTGCTCCGAGTCAACGCAGATACGCGAATGTAGCTCAAGAAGCTGCACATTCTCTTACAACGGCTGCAACCACCAGGGATTGATCTCAGTTTACATACCGCCAATGTTTCAACAACATCTCCAAACCGTTGCACGCTTGAAACCCACAAGAGACATGCGGGGTTTCGATCTTTGTTGGACCCATCTCTCTGCATCCATCTCTACATATGTGGACAAAGGCTTCCATTGCATTCATACAGCTGAGTGTATGTCTGTATCTCTTTCTGTTTCCTGCTTCTTTGCTCAAGCTCTGAATAAAAAAAAGACTTATCTGAATCAGACAACTATAAAAGAACAGAACAAGACATAAGCTCCAACGTTTGGTAATTTTACTTACGTTAAGTTCGTAAGAGACAGAGCGTAAGAGCTCTTTGGTGAAGACTAGGGTGACTTTGTTTCATCGCTATCCATCCTTGAGAAGTAGAGACTTCTTCAAAGCTCTTTAGAATCATTCTGTGACAGAGAAGACCTAGACGAGGAGCGTCACAGAGAAGAGCTAGCTGAAACACATCAATCACATTCTCTTTGTCAGCAGAAAGTGTTTTCGAAATGAGACTCGCACACTCGTTTTAGATGCGGAACCACACGTAGACGTGTGATAGCAGAAAAGATGCATTGCGAAATCTTCCATGTCTTGTTTCTCGTAGCTGCACAAGAAACCAAAACGTTTTTTTTAGGTAAAATATTGTTATAACCAAAAAAAAAAAGAATTGTTATATAACCAAAGATGTTTTGGTGATTAAGAAGAAAGACTTACCAAGAAGAGTAAGAAGCGAATGAAAACGCGAACAGCGTCGTGAGGAACGCCGAGGATTGAGATTGATTTGCGGCGAGAGTTTTCTCTATCTTGTTTTCATCATTCCTCTAATTACATCAGAAGCACACATTCCTGTTTAATAGATTTAAAAATATGCTTTATTAGATGAATATTAATAATAAAAAATGTTTATATACCTAATTATTCGATTAAAACATGTTTAAAGAACTTACGATGACGTTAGAATGCGCGTAGATCAAGCCACTATCATCCGTATGGATCAAAACATCAGCTCCATGAGCTTCGTCGAACATACGACCATGCATTCTTGTAGCTTTTAGAAGCAAATCTATCGCATTTTTGTACCGTTGACTTCTTCGAACCGGAGTTTGACTTTACTGGAGGAGGAGGAGGTGGTGGCGATGGTGGTCCTGAGGCGTTCTCCGGTGAGATAACGTCGATGTTCTCCATATTTTTTTTTGTTTTCTTCTGTAACAAGTTATAGGAAAATCGGATTCAGGAAATTAAATCTAAAAAAATAATAACAAACAAGGATCTAGAAGAAACAGATTGATAAATCTACGTAAGAAAATAATAACACGATTACTTACAATATTTTGTAATTGAATTCTGATATTGACTAAGTTTAATTTGTTTAACTTTAATTGCAGGTCAGATTGAGAAGAAATTAAAAAGAATGATTTTCTTCTATATTCACAATTAACTCTGATTCTTTTATGTTTTTGAGTTTTCTAGATCAAGATAGAAATATTTTTTCCTGGAAAGAAGACGTTATCTATCGCAGAGAAGAAAAAAAAAAAGGAAAGAATATCGGAGAGGGAAGGAGAAGCAATGGCAAAGACCAATTTATAAATCTATCTTGGTCGGATAAAATAATTAAAATAGTATTTAATGGTGGAAAACTCGGGAATGTGAACTGTGAACACGTCGAAATTGGGTCCCACACAGCTGATCCAGTTTCAAACAGAGATGGGATAACTACTTGCTGATTCATATCCACATCGGACGACCTTTTCTATATCACTCACTTTTTTTATTCTAATCCACTTTACTTTTTTTTTTGCTCCTTTTTGTCTAAGCTCTCTATATCCAAGTATTTTTAAAATAAGCAAAAGAAAAATAAATCCAAAATTTTGCCTCAATTAATACATATTGGTTGGTTAGTCTATAAGTTTCCAGGTATATATTGGTGGCGACGACGTTGTTGGAAAGATAGACCAGTGTTTTTATTTCTATTAGAATAAACTGTTCACACACCGTCTTTTTAAAATTAATAATCTTAAAAGTTGAATTTTTCAATTCCATTTTGTCAAAAGACATGTTCTTTTTCATTCCATACCGACATTTTATTGTATTCAATAAAAGGCTTCCACCATTTTCCCAGGATAAATAAAAGTAAACTAAAACAATTTTGAGTAGATCATTCCATATGTGTGCTGTTTTTGCCAATATTACATGTATTTATTTTACAAAGATGTGAGCTTCGTGACATCGATAACAAACATGTTACAAATACATGGTCAAAACTTTGCACTGAGAGAGGATAGGAAGATGGAATAACATGTTTCATTCTGGATAATACGCTAAAGATAAAAGGGCATGTATTTGGGTGTAATATATGTAAATTGTACTTTTGTTTAGAGATTAGTTTGAAATATTTCTATAAGTTCAGAATACTTCATACTAATAAAATAATGATAAAAAACTTGATTG
>NW_026618588.1:0-11577 GCF_000801105.2 Raphanus sativus
TTGCTCTGGTCGATGGATAGTGACTGCTCACAAACGGTCACCACTGATCCCATTCCTTAAGTAGCTCATGTGACCAATACTATCAACAATTGCCTCTCCTTGTCTTCTTTCCAACGGCATACTGATTCTCTTTGCAAGTGTTGTGCGAGTTAAACTTGCCTTTACTCCTAAGGCAAGTTAGGTTATGTTTAAATCAACTTGCACAGCAAGTGTTGTACGGCCAAGCTTGGATTCCAAGTAAGCTGATCTACTTGTTCTTCAAGTATCTTTTACTCCTCACTTCTTCTCATCCCTTTGTATTTCCTTGTCAATTACTCCCCCTCAAGCTTAACCATACAGCGATGGTTGAGCTTGGGAACCATGGACACATCCCTCATTAAAACCTTATGTTGCAAACCCAATGGACAAAAACACACAAAGGAAAAAGAGTAGATGTTCCATGGCTAAGAGGATCATGACTGGATAAGTCTATGAGTCCCAATCTTGGATGAATGGACTCACAGACCTTGGTGCTTGCTCCCTTGGTGAAGATGTCTGCTAACTGATCTTCACTCTAGTGTAGCAAGGTAGGATAATCTTCTGCTCCACTGCTTGTCTAACCTTGTGGCAATCCACTTCAATATGCTTTGTCCTCTCATGAAACACTGTTTGAAGCTATATGAATGGCAGCCTGGTTCCACAGTGCATTGTGATTGGTGTTGTTGTTTCAATGCCCAAGTCTTTCAGCAGGTTCCTGATCCAAATAAGCTCACTGGTCAGCTTCCTCATGGCTCTATATTTCTGCCTCAGCACTTGAACATGAACCACCTTCTGCTTCTTGCTTTTCCAAGTAACCAAATTGCCTCCTATGAAGGTGCAATAGCCAGTAGTAGACCTTCGTCCCTCTATCACCAGCCCAATCTGCATCACAATAACTACAATCTCTGTGCTCTTGTTGCAACCCATCCAAACACCTTGACCAGGAGCCTCCCTTAGGTATCTCAAGATCCTCTCCACCATGTTCCAATGGTGAACTTTTGGTGCTTGCATATGCTGGCTCACTTGGTTGACAGCAAAGCAAATGTCTGGTCTTGTGATGGTGAGATAGATCAGCTTCCCCACCATTCTTCTATAGAGTTTGAAGTCTCCAAATGGTGTATCTTCAAACTCCCCCTCACGCAATATCTTGTACCCCTCTTCAAGTGGTGTCTTGGCTACTCTTCCACCAAGCTCTCCTGCCTCATTTAAAAGATCAAGTGTGTACTTCCTTTGGCATAAGAAAAGCCCCTCTTTAGAGCGGCATATTTCTATCCCAAGGAAGTACTTAAGCTCTCCCAAATCTTTAATATCAAATGAGGATTTAAGAAAAGCTTTAGTTGAAGTTATACCTTCCTTATTGCTGCCAGTGATGATAATATCATCAACATAGATGAGGATTACAACAATGCCTTGCTTGCTGGTGAGAGTAAAGAGAGTATGGATCAGATTCTGATTTCACAAACCCTCTTCCATTAAGGTTGTGCTCAGCTTGTGATACCAGGCTCTTGGTGATTGCTTCAATCCATAGATTGCCTTCTTCAATCTAAGTACATTTCCTGGTTTGACCATGTCTTCCATTCCTGGTGGTGGTCTCATGTAGACTCATCTTCTAGTTCTCCTTGTAGAAAATGCATTCTTGACATCCATTTTGCCAGAGATCCCATTCCAAGTTGACAGCCAAGGAGAGTACCACTCTTATGGTGTGAAGCTTAGCCACTGGTGCAAATGTATCCAATAGTCTTCTCCATAGACTTGTGTGTACCCTCTTGCAACCAGCCTTGTCTTCTTCCTTTCTGGTTGTCCATTTGCTTTGTACTTGATAGTGAAGAGTAGGCGACTTGTTACTGCCTTCTTGCCTTTTGGAAGTTGAGTTTCAAACCATGTATCATTCTTGATCATAGCTCCTATCTCATCTCCCACTGATTCTCTCCACTCATCAGTGCCATTGCTTCCTCATAGGTCTTTGGTATGTAAGCTTCATCTAGGTGGGTGATAAACGCCACTGTTTCTTCTGGAAAGTATGCCAAGGAGCAGACTGCTTGAGTAGGATGAGCCACTGCATTGGAGTTGAAGTACACTCTAGTGCTGGTCCAGTTTGATGGATCCTTCCTCACCCTAGTACTTTTCTCAATGGTTGACTCTGCTCTTCTACCACTGCTGCTTCCTGACCTTGATCACCATCAGATTCTGCTCCATCTTGATCATGTGTTGATGCTGAATCATTTGCTGGTGTTGATTCATGCTCCTGCCTCCCTCAGGATCAAGGTGGACTGGCTCCACAACTGGTACTGGTTCTGGTTCTGAGTTGTCATCATGCTCAGTAGCTGGTGTAGAGGCTGATGGTGCTAGTACTGGCGCCACACTACTTTGAGGTATGCTGATTCCCAAACTCTCCATAATGGTTCTCAGGTTGTTTGCTCTATCAGATGGTCCTTGTGAGAGATCCCTAAGGTTTTCCCAGCTCTTCTCATCATAGTACCCCTTTGATTCCACAAACTTGACATCCCTTGAGACCATAACTCTTCTTGAATCTGGAATATAGCACTTGTACCCTTTCTGTGTGTGAGTATAGCCTATGAACATTCCTTGACACTCTTGGCTTCCAGCTTATTTCTCTGTTCTCCTGGTGTCAAGACATAGCACACACAACCAAACACACGCAAGTGATCTAAGGGGGTGTGATCTGTGTTAATACCTGAAAGGGAGAGGCATCTTGAGAACTTTGGTTGGAATCCTGTTGATCAGATAGCAAGCTGTGATCACAGCATCTCCCCAAAACCTCTTTGAAACATTTGTATGAAACATCATGCTCCTTGCAACCTCCATAAGATGTCTATTCTTCCTCTCAGCAACTCCATTTTGTTGTGGTGTGTATGGGCAGCTTGTTTGATGAATGATGCCATGCTTTGCTAGGTGTTGTTTAAAGGCATTGCTAGTATACTCCCCACCATTATCAGACCTAATATTTTTGATCTTGGAATTGAAATGGTTAGTTATATAGTTTTGGAAGTTAATAAAAGCTTCTAAAACTCTATCTTTGCTTTTAATCAGTGTGAGCCAAGTGTATTTTGATTTCTCATCTATGAATGTCACAAAATATTTATGGTTTTCTCTAGATGCACAAGGGGCAGTCCACACATCAGAATGCACTAGATCAAAGCAATTTTCATAACAGTCATAGATTGAGGGAAACAGATTTGCAATGTTTGCCAAGAATACAAGCCTCACAAGATTCATTCTGAAAAGATAAATTAGGTAACAATAAGCTTAAAGCTCTAGAGTGAGGATGGCCTAATCTAGCATGCCACACACATTACTAGCTAAAACAGAATTAAAAGCAGTAGATAAATCTGATAGATTGGTATCTTCAAGCAAGTAAAGCTCTCCCTTGCTCACACCCTTCCCAGCATCTTACTGGTCTTAATATCCTGAAAACAAACATCATTAGGACTGAAAATAACATTGCAATTCAGGTCATTAGTAGCTCTTTTAACAGATAATAAATTTGATGTGAAGGCAGGCATATAAAAAGCTTGAGATTCTTGTTAAACAAGTTCAGATTTCCTACTCCCTCAATTGGAATTCTATCACCATTTGCAATCACAACACTGCCTAGGCTGGTTTAATATCACTAATCAGTCTAGCATCCCTAATCATATGATGAGAGGCTCCTGAATCAATGATTAAAGGCCTAGCAGTTTGAGAAGCATTGTGCATAGAATTTAAAGCATTAATACTTTGGTTACCAGAGTTTGCATTGAGAGCTTTGATCAAGGCCTCAATGTCTGACTTCCTGATGAAAGCATCCTCAGGTGGTGGGTGAGACATGGCGTGTGAAGTGGAGCCTCCAGTGTGTGAGTAGTAGAGATCAAGGCTCTCCCATCATCTCCCATGCGCATGGAGCTTGATGTTGGATGCTCTTGAGCTCTTGCTTCATGTGCTCTAGCCTGGCTGTACTTGTTAGCTGAGGAAGGTCTGAGATGGGGTGGAGGATCCAGCAGCTTGTCTTGGAGTGTCCACTTTTCTTGCAGTGCTCACAAGATACTGCCTTATCTCCTCCTCCTCTTGGTTTATAGTAGGCCTTGTTAGCTGCTGCACTGTCCATCTTCTCAGCCTTGTGTACCATAGATAACTCTCCTTTTCCACCACCAAAGAGTCCATCTGAGCCTATCTCCTTTTGTAGTTGAGCACACACTTCATCATAGCTTGGAAGCTCCTTGTCTCTTAGTATGTGCCTAACCACATCAGTGAAGCTTGGACTGAGTGTGAGAAGTAGTCCAAAGACTTTGTCTTGCTCACGCCTGGTCTCAAGCACTTCAGGGTCATTGGTGCTTGGTCTTAGCATCTCTAGCTCAGACCATAGCTGACTGTACTTCCCAAGGTGCTTGGTGAAGTCCCCTTCTTCTTGCTGTAAGTTGTTGATGGCTCTCTTCACTTCATAGATTCTGGTGGTTTGAGGTGTTGCCATAACCCTTTGCAAGGTGTCCCACAACTGTTTTGGAGTTGTGCAGTGACAGTAAGTGTCCATAAGTGGACCATCAAGAGAGCTATGCAAGATAGACAGCACCATGAGATCTTCCTGAGCCCATTTGCCTTCATCTACCACTACAATCTCCTTGCCATCTTCTCCTTGGGTAATTTGCTTTGGAGCTGAGCTTGAAGTCACATGCTGCCAAAGTCCTCTTCCTCCAAGGGCTGTCATGGTCATCCTAGACCAGGTAATGTAGTTTCCTGGTCCCTTAAGAGTAACTGGATCTTCACATGGTTGTAGCTCTCCATCCTTCAAGCTTGGCACCAAGAAATGTTTAAATTTTTTTTTCAAGGGCTGAGTGTGAGAGAAATAAATTCTAGAACTGAAGTAAATCAAGACCAGAACAGATAAACTCTCAAGAGATAAATATAGGGACAGAATAGAGCACAACTCAGAAATGTGAAGAGAAATTCAAGAACACTCAAGAACACTCAAGAACACAGATTTATTACCCACTGGATAAAAGAAATCTGAAGAGTAAAAGAAAGAACTGTGAAACAGAAATCAATAGAGAATGAGTAAACAGAGTGATGTTGCGGAAGAGAAAGGTAATCAGGAGCTTATAGCTCTGATACCATGTTAGAATATCAAGAACAGAGTGAAGAACACAAGAACAAGTGAGAGAGAGAGAGAGAGAGAGAGTTGTGATTTGAGAGAGAGAGTAAAGAAGAGAGAACTATTTCCCTTGATTGATTAGTGTGATAGTTACAAGTTTAAAATAGCAAGTTGCCTAAGTACAGAAATGAATAAACAATGTAAATGATAAACTAAGAAATACATAAAGAATGTTGCTCTGGTCGATGGATAGTGACTGCTCACAAACGGTCACCACTGATCCCATTCCTTAAGTAGCTCATGTGACCAATACTATAAACAATTGCCTCTCTTGTCTTCTTGTTCCAACGGCATACTGATTCTCTTTGACAAGTTGTGGCGAGTTTAAACTTGCCTTACTCCTAAGGCAAGTTAGGTTATGTTTAAATCAACTTGCACAGCAATGTTGTACGGCCAAGCTTGGTTCCAAGTAAGCTCGGATCTACTTGTTCTTCAAGTATCTTTACTCCTCACTTCTTCTCATCCTTTGTATTTCCTTTGTCAATACCAGGAAGTTGAATAAATCTCATAGGAGTTGTGAGTAGAAGATATCCCACTTTCTATCCAGATGATTCTAGATTGGGCTGTTCGGGACATATGGCAATATCTTCATGATCTTATCAAACCAGGATGAACCACGATCTAAAAGCTTTATTTGGAACCACTAATCAGTGGAGAATAACCAGGAAGTTGAATAAATCTCATAGGAGTTGTGAGTAAGAAGAATCCCACTTTCTATCCAGATGATTCCAGATTGGGCTGTTCGGACATATGACAATATCTTCATGATTCTTATCAAACCAGGATGAACCACGATCTTGTAAGAATTGATAGTATAAGAGAATCAAAGAGAGAATAGTTGAGACATTGTGACAAGTAAAGAGAGTTGGCGAGAGAGTATTGAGAGACAAAGAGAATGTGAACTCTTTCACTTGATATGTTTGTTCATGTTACAATGTCTTTAAATAGACTGAAGAGTATAATAAACTAAGACAAGTTGACAAAGGTTAAACAATAAAGAAATGGCTCTGATCTTGCGCAGTGGCTCGTCCAGCCTTGTTGGATAGTGACAGGTGATAACGGCTCCTTCTCTCTTCTTCTCACCCGTGACTCTTTCCTCCAACGTCTCTCTGCTCCTTTGTCGATACCATCTCTCATTTGAATAACAACTCGCTCCCTTCCTTCTCAAGGTAATAAGTAACTTGACTTCTAAGCTAGGTTAGGTCTCTCTTAGACCAAACTGTACGGATAAGTCTACTTGCTTCCTTGATCATTCCAGGCGCCTCTCTTCATCTTAGCTATCACACTTATCTCTTTATTGCTTCATCTCAACACTCCCCCTCAAGCTTGACCATGTGGAACAAGTCAAGCTTGGAAGACCATGAAGCATTCCCTCATTAAAACCTTGATATGCAAAACCCAGTGGGACAAAAACATATCAAGGAAAGAGTAGAACACTTCAATGGCGAGGGGATCACTGAGATGAAAGATCCACAAGTCCAAGCTTTGAAAGAATGAACTCGCAGACCTTAGAGCTTGCAGCCTTGGTGAAGATGTCAGCTAGCTGGTCTTCACTTCTGGTGTAGCATGGAAGGATGATTCTCTGCTCAACCGCTTGCCTCACCTTATGGCAATCAACTTCAATGTGTTTAGTCCTCTCATGAAACACATTGTTGGATGCTATGTGTATGGCCGCTTGATTGTCACAGTGCATGGTGATTGGAGATGAGGTTTCTATGCCCAAGTCTTGGAGGAGGTTTCTGATCCAAATAAGTTCACTTGTAAGCTTCCTCATGGCTCTGTATTCAGCTTCAGCACTGGAACATGACACAATCTTTTGCTTCTTGCTTTTCCAGGTTACCAAGTTCCCTCCAATGAATGTGCAATATCCAGTGGTTGATCTCCTATCAACTCTATCTCCTGCCCAATCAGCATCACAGTAGCCTACTATCTCTGTGCTCTTGTTGCATCCCATCCATACTCCCTGTCCTGGTGCCTCTCTTAGGTACCTTAGTATTCTTTCCACCATATTCCAGTGATGCATCTTGGGAGCTTGCATATGTTGGCTCACTTGATTAACCGCAAAGCACACATCTGGTCTTGTTATGGTGAGGTAGATAAGTTTTCCAACCATTCTTCTATAGTGCTTGACATCAGTGTATGGTTGATTATCAATCTCCCCCTCACGCATCACTTTATACCCATCTTCAAGTGGGGTCTTTGCAGCTCTTCCTCCTAGATCACCAGCCTCTTTCAGCAAATCCAAAGCATACTTCCTTTGAGATAAGAACAATCCCTCCTTGGATCGACATATCTCAATGCCTAGGAAATATTTGAGCTCTCCCAAATCCTTGATATCAAATGATGACTTGAGATATGTCTTGGTTGCAAGTATCCCTTCTTTATCACTGCCAGTGATGATGATATCATCCACATAGACCAAGATCACAATGATTCCCTTCTTACTGGTGAGAGTGAACAAGGTATGATCAGCTTCTGACTTCCTAAAACCTCTCCCATTAAGTGTGGTGCTTAGCTTGTGATACCAGGCCCTAGGTGATTGCTTCAGACCGTAGATGGCTTTCTTCAATCTAAGTACATTTCCAGGCTTCACTAGATGCTCTAAACCAGGAGGTGGCTTCATGTACACTTCATCTTCCAACTCTCCTTGTAAGAATGCATTCTTCACATCCATTTGCCAGAGATCCCATTCTAGATTCACTGCCAATGATAAGACTATCCTGATTGTATGGAGTTTTGCAACTGGTGCAAAGGTATCAAGATAGTCTTCTCCATAAGTCTGAGTGAAGCCTCTTGCTACTAATCTTGTCTTGCGCCTCTCCACTGTACCATCAGCATTGTATTTGATAGTGAAGATCCAGCGACTTGTTACTGCCCTCTTGCCTTTGGGTAGCTCTGACTCATACCAGGTGTCATTGATAATCATAGCATTACTTTCACAACCCACTGATTCTCTCCACTCAGCATGCTCCATTGCTTCTTCATAGGTCTTAGGGATGTATTCCTGATCCAACTCCGCAATAAACACTACATGTTCTTGCGGATACTGAGCTAAAGAACACACTGCTTGTATTGGATGTGCTACAGCCTGAGAGTTGAAGTAGACTCTGTTGTTCTTCCAGTTTGATGCTGGTTGTCTGATCCTAGAACTCCTTCTTGGCTGTGCTTGATGTGGATTATCCTCAGATATCACTGGTTCACTATGCTGCTGGCTTGTACTCACAACTGTCTCCTCTTGAGTGTTGTGATGTTGCTCCCCTTGAGCTTGTGGCTCAGCTTGATCATGACTCACTGAACTATCCTCTTGATGTGGTTCAGTTTGATTCTCCCCTTCAGGATCAAGGTGAGTGATTTCCAAGCTATCATCATCACCTCCGGACCCTTCTGGTGCTGGTGTTGTTTCTTGGACACCGGTTGACCTCTCACTAGGTATCCTGATGCCAAGGCTTTCCATAACCTTCTTGAGATTGCTGGCTCTATCTGAAGCAGATTGAGATAGATTTTCCAAATCCTCCCAATTCCTCCCATCATAGTAACCCTTGGATTCAATGAACTTCACATCCCTTGAGATTAAGACCCTCCTGGTCTCTGGTACAAAGCACTTATACCCCTTCTGATGAGGAGAATATCCAATGAACACAGCTCTAGTACTCTTTGGTGCCAGTTTATCTCTTTGTTCACCTGGAACAAAGACAAAGCAAAGGCAACCAAACACACGCATATGTTCAATAGAAGGTTTAGTGTGATTCAGTACCTCATAAGGAGATTGATCCTTCAGAACTTTGGTGGGAGTTCTATTGATCAAATAACAAGCTGTTGAGACAGCATCACTCCAGAAACGTTTAGGCATACTGGTGTGGAACATCATACTCCTAGCTACCTCCATGAGATGCCGGTTCTTCCTCTCAGCTACACCATTTTGTTGTGGAGTGTATGGACAGCTAGTTTGATGGATCATCCCATGTTTGGCTAAGTGTTGTTTGAACGCATTGCTTGTATATTCCCCTCCATTATCTGATCTCAATATCTTTATCTTAGCATTGAAATGATTAGTGACATAATTTTGAAAGTTTATGAAAGCTTCTAAGACTCTATCTTTGGATGGCAATAATGTGATCCATGTGTACTTAGACTTCTCATCTATAAATGTGACAAAATATTTGTGATGCTCTCTAGAAACACATGGTGCGGTCCAAACATCAGAGTGAATCAAATCAAAACAACATTCATAAATTTTACTTGAACTAGGGAACACTGTTTTGCAATGTTTCCCTAAGATACAAGCTTCACAATCAGTTTTAAAGGAAATACTAGGCAACATGATGTTCAAAGCACGAGAATGAGGATGACCTAATCTAGCATGCCACAATACATCTTTAGGGAAATCAGAAACAGAGTTTAAAGCAGTAGATAAATCGGCTGATGACTTGGTGTCTTCAAGCAAGTACAAGTCTCCCTTAGTCACACCATTGCCAAGCAACCTACTAGTCTCAATATCCTGAAAGTACACTTGGTTAGGAGTGAATGTAACACTGCAATTTAAATCATTAGTCACTCTTTTCACAGATAACAAATTAGAGGCAAAGCTAGGCATATAAAGAGCTTTTGAATCCTTGTTAAACAATTTAAGATCTCCTATGCCTTTAATTGGTATCTTATCTCCATTAGCTATCATCACATGTCCTAGAGCAGGAACAATGTTTTTAATCAAGCTCACATCACTAATCATGTGATGACTTGCTCCTGAATCAATAACTAGTGGTTTCATCAATTTAGAACTAGTTAAAGCATTCATAGAGACATTACTCATAAGCGCATGGAGAGATGTACCAAGAGTGTTACCAGAGTTATCTTTGAGGATTTTGATGAGAGCTTCAATGTCAGAGCGCCTGATAGTCTCATCTTGAGTGTTCCTCACGGTTGAGCTGGTTGAACTGGACGCTAGAGCCTTCTCTCCTCCATTGCCTGCTCCGGGTTCACCTATGTCGCCTGAGTAGTTAGCTCTTGCTTCATTGGTGCTAGTCCGGAACTTCTGTGGCTTCAAATGAGGATGAAGCAACCAGCACTTGTCTTTCCCATGCCCCTTCTTCTTGCAGTGGTCACACACCCACACCTTCTTGTCTTCAGGTTTGAAGTAGCCTTTGTTAGCGACACCTTCTGCTTGGTTTGCTATCACAAGGTCTTTCTTCCCTCCAAAGAGACCAACTGAGCCTTGCTCCTTTTGGATCTGAGCACACACCTCATCCAGAGATGGGAGACTCACTCCCCTCAGTATGTGCTTGATCAACTCATTGTACCCGGGGTTAAGAGAGAATAGCAAGGCAAAGACCTTATCTTGCTCTCTTCTCTCATTTAGTACATCCGGGTCAAGGGTAGCTGGTCTCAACATCTCCAGCTCTGCCCATAGAGATCTGAACTTCCCAAAGTGTTTATCAAACTCAGTATCCTCTTGACACAAGTTGTTGATAGCCCTCTTGACTTCAAACACTCGGTTAATGTTGGATACATTACCAAACACCTTTTGGAGTGTATCCCATAGCTCTTTTGAAGTCTCACAGTAGGCGTAAGACTCCAAGATTGATGCCTCAAGGCTGTGTTGGATGATAGACAAGACCAGGAGATCCTCTTGAACTCGCTTCTTGTCATCAGCTTCAGCTTGTACCACTTCTTTGCCATCCTCTCCTAGGACAGTCTTCTTCTTGTTGCTCCTGCCTTCTTCAACCACCTCCCAGAGCCCTCTGCCTCCAAGAGCGGTTTTAGTTAGCCTCGCCCAATGTAGATAGTTAGCTCCCTTGAGCGTAACTGGAATGGTCACCATCCGTGAGTGCTCACCAGTAGAATCCATCAAGAACAAGAAGTTTTGAGTAAAAGAAGAACTTTGCTATTTTTGGCAAATTCTGGAACAGAAAAGGAAGAACACCTCAAGAACAAGATGAACTTTACCCAAAATAGAAAAGAAAAATCAAAGAGTTTGCGGAAGAAATAGGTTTCAGGAGCTTAAAGCTCTGATACCATGTGAGAATTGATAGTATAAGAGAATCAAAGAGAGAATAGTTGAGACATTGTGACAAGTAAAGAGAGTTGGCGAGAGAGTATTGAGAGACAAAGAGAATGTGAACTCTTTCACTTGATATGTTTGTTCATGTTACAATGTCTTTAAATAGACTGAAGAGTATAATAAACTAAGACAAGTTGACAAAGGTTAAACAATAAAGAAATGGCTCTGATCTTGCGCAGTGGCTCGTCCAGCCTTGTTGGATAGTGACAGGTGATAACGGCTCCTTCTCTCTTCTTCTCACCCGTGACTCTTTCCTCCAACGTCTCTCTGCTCCTTTGTCGATACCATCTCTCATTTGAATAACAACTCGCTCCCTTCCTTCTCAAGGTAATAAGTAACTTGACTTCTAAGCTAG